>NW_024609638.1:0-172500 GCF_018296145.1 Oncorhynchus tshawytscha
ACCCTAAACACAACCCACCATCACTGTGTCTCATGTTAATACTACTCCTAAACACAACCCACCATCACTGTGTCTCATGTTCATACTACTCCTAAACACAACCCACCATCACTGTGTCTCATGTTAATACTACTCCTAAACACAACCCACCATCACTGTCTCATGTTCACTGTGTCTCATGTTCATACTACTCCTAAACACAACCCACCATCACTGTCTCATGTTAATACTACTCCTAAACACAACCCACCATCACTGTGTCTCATGTTCATACTACTCCTAAACACAACCCACCATCACTGTCTCATGTTAATACTACTCCTAAACACAACCCACCATCACTGTGTCTCATGTTAATACTACTCCTAAACACAACCCACCATCACTGTCACTGTTAATACTACTCCTAAACACAACCCACCAACACTGTCTCATGTTAATACTACTCCTAAACACAACCCACCATCACTGTGTCTCTTGTTAATACTACTCCTAAACACAACCCACCATCACTGTCTCATGTTAATACTACTGTCTCTAAACACAACCCACCATCACTGTGTCTCATGTTAATACTACTCCTAAACACAACCCACCATCACTGTGTCTCATGTTAATACTATTTTCACTCCTAAACAACAAAAGTCTAAACACAGCCCACCATCACTGTCTCATGTTATTACTCTCAGAGGCCTAAACACAACCAACCATCACTGTCTCATGTTCATAACCACTCAACAAACCCACCATCACTGTCTCATGTTAATACTCACGTCTCATGTTACTACTCCTAAAACACAACCCACCATCACTGTTTTCTGCAAACACAACCCACCATCACTTAAAATACTACTCCTAAAACACAACCCACTGTCTCATCACTGTCACCATGTTCATAATATCTAAAACACAAAGCATACTGTCTCAGTATTCACATGTCTCAAACTCCTTATTTTCATCTCAAACAAAAAGTCTTTCAACATTATGTCTCTCAGAGGTTAAAATAGCATGAACAAACATTATGAAACCACATCATTAAACTCACCGAAGACGCTGCTGTCCGTGCTGTCACAAAATACAGTGTGTTTCTGCACTTAAAATGCATGTAAAATATTAACCCAAAACATGAAACAATCCAAATACTGTACGCATAGATTCACATGCAAAGCATAATTCATACTCACATTTTCTACATTATGTCTGTCGAGGTTAACAGGCAAACAAACTGTATGTAGGTCTACATTACACATGTCTGGGCTAACAGACAAACAAACTGTATGTAGGTCTACATTACACATGTCTAGGCTAACAGACAAACAAACTGTATGTAGGTCTACATTATGTATGTCTAGGTTAACAGAGAAACAAAACAGCAGTATAAAACATTGTTATGCCCGGCAGAAGCTGAAATTGTCATGCCTGGCAGAAGTTTGATGACTAGAAACAAGTAATAATGAAAAGATAGACATCATCAAGCGTACTTACAGCGTGGGGAGAGAGAGGGAGGTGAGCTTACTGTCCAAACAGAGAATGAAACAGAATGGTGTGAGTTCTGTGGTTGACAGCAACTAGATGTACTGAGGGGCTGAAAGGTGATGCAGAGCTGGCTTCCTGTCTTCATGATGCCTCTTCCTGGCAACCAACACGCCAGTGAAGGGCTTTAAGAAATGTGTGAACATCTTCAAGAGGAGAGAGAGGGACTTTACAAGAAATGTCTGTCTGATATGTCATAGGCTACTTGTATTTCTTCATTGGTGGCTACAATATGGAGAGTGGATAGATGGGTCCCTCCTGAGAGGTTTGAGAAACACTAGTTCTGGTGGGGGGTGGTGTTCATTCCCCAAACATGTTGCTAAAACTGTATTTGGGTTTTAGAACACCACTTTCTGAAAAATTACATTACATTAATAATGACACTACATCTGATTTGATTAAACTGTATTTTATTATGAATTAATACAACTGATTGACATAATAAAACACTAAGTCATTTGTACACTCAGCTCCCCCACATGCTGAGAGGATACAGACAGATTGTCTTTTTACATTGATGCTATCAATCAATCATTCTGTGCTCCTCATATTGTCACTTTAGTCAACTTGAATTGAATTAGTCCACTGAACATCATGTACAGTATAAAATCACTGAACTGAAGATACGGGCCTTGATCCAATATCCACAGTAGCACACTACTTGTTTCAGTTAAGGTGGTCTGGTGTGGATGTTAGAACACCGCATGGACACTGAGGGCGTTCCAGGCTGACTATATTGCAGTCAAGCTGTGCCTTGCAACCAATGGTTGTGTGCCACATCATGGATTGCGCAGTCAGGAAACGCAGGTTAACTGATATCTTTAACACAAACACCTATCCAGGCATTGTGAGATCTGGCAGGCGACTGTAATATAGTCTGCCTGGAACAGGCCCTATATTCATCTGCAATTCAATTCAAAATCAGCTCAGGCTGAGGGGGCGGGGAAAGGAAATCAGAGGAGCACTCCTCTTCACTTTGATTGACACTTCACACACTCATACTGTATGTCCAGTGTTCTGTCTGTGCTGTGTGTCAGAGGACTACAAAAGTGGTGGCACCCCCAACACCCCCATTCTGTCCAAGCTTCCTGTTCCCTTTTAAGGTAGGTACACGGTCCCTATTCCTCCACCTCAATCTTCATGTTCATTATTCTGTTCTTCCTCTTCCTCCTCTTCTTCTTCCCTCTGTTATATCCGGACGGTGCGTGGTGTTCAGGGTGGTCAGTGGGTCAGGGTGGTCAGGGTAGTCTGGGTGGTCAGGGTGGTCTGGGTGGTCAGGGTAGTCAGGGCAGTCTGGGTGTTCAGGGTGGTCAGGGTAGTCTGGGTGGTCAGGGTAGTCTGGGTGGTCTGGGTGGTCAGGGTGGTCAGGGTAGTCTGGGTGGTCAGGGTGGTCAGGGTAGTCTGGGTGGTCAGGGTAGTCTGCCATGGTTTCCTGTCTCTTCCTCTATGGTCAGGCTTGTGTTTGATGCAACATTTGTCACCATACAGGCAGCCAGTGGTCCTCCAGAAGAAACACTCATCACCATTGATGGGAGCCATCCTCCTGGGCCTGGGAGAGAGACACACAAACAGTATGAAAACACAAGCACCTGCACGCAAGTGCTCCCATCCCCACCTTCTGTCAGTTATCTGTCATTTTGTACAATTCATGGCCCATAGATTAGTAACAATTTAGAATACAACATTATAAATGCTTATATTTGTTTATAATATATAGTTGATGTTTTGACAGATAGTCGGATGTCCTTACCCTGTGGTGGCGTACTGGGAGGCTGAGGAGGTGCTGTCAAAATCCATACAACATCATCCACCGTCAAAATACATACAACATCATCCACTGTCAAAATACATACAACAGACATCCACAGTCAAAATACATACAACAGACATCCACTGTCAAAATACATACAACAGCAACCACTGTCAAAATACATACAACAGACCCCACAGTCAAAATACATACAACAGACCCCACAGTCAAAATACATACAACAGCAACCACTGTCAAAATACATACAACAGCAACCACTGTCAAAATACATACAACAGCAACCACTGTCAAAATACATACAACAGCAACCACTGTCAAAATACATACAACAGCAACCACTGTCAAAATACATACAACAGACCCCACAGTCAAAATACATACAACAGACCCCACAGTCAAAATACATACAACAGCAACCACTGTCAAAATACATACAACAGCAACCACTGTCAAAATACATACAACATCATCCACTGTCAAAATACATACAACAGACCCCACTGTCAAAATACATACAACATCATCCACTGTCAAAATACATACATCATCAGTGTTTGACTAAGACCATGAGGCTCTGGTAGAAAATAGTGCACTATGTAGGAATAGGGTGCTATTTTGGACAGTCTATAGAACCTATAGCTGTATGTATATACATTCACATTAAAGTATGTATAATTTAGATGTGGAATAACCAAACAACAGACTGGGTGTGATTTCAGTGAACGAAGCTGGTCTGTAATGATGAGATGACCTGGAGATTCATGTTAGCTAACAGGAGCTAATGTCTACACTTTAGCTCAGTGGGCTAGCATGGTCTAGAATCACAGTAACAACCCAGGTATGATAGCCAGAGTTAAACATACACACCCAGTAGAGTCCTGAGGGGAGGAGAGGTCCACCACTGGAGTCCTGAGGGGAGGAGAGGTACACCACTGGAGTCCTGAGGAGAAGAGGTCCACCACTGGAGTCCCGAAGGGAGGAGAGGTCCATCACTGGAGTCCTGAGGGGAGGAGAGGTCCAACACTGGAGTCCTGAGGGGAGAAGAGGTCCAACACTGGAGTCATGAGGGGAGGAGAGGTCCAACACTGGAGTCCAGAGGGGAGGAGAGGTCCACCACTGGAGTCCCGAGGGAAGGAGAGGTCCACCACTGGAGTCCCGAGGGAAGGAGAGATCCAACACTGGAGTCATGAGGGGAGGAGAGGTCCAACACTGGAGTCCTGAGTGGAGAAGAGGTCCAACACTGGAGTCATGAGGGGAGGAGAGGTCCAACACTGGAGTCCCGAGGGGAGGAGAGATCCACCACTAGAGTGCTGAGGGGAGGAGAGATCCATCACTGGAGTCCTGAGGAGAGGAGAGGTCCACCACTGGAGTCCTGAGGGGAGGAGAGGTCCACCACTGCAGTCCAAAGGGAAGGAGAGGTCCACTACTGGAGTCCCGAGGGAAGGAGAGGTCCAACACTGGAGTCATGAGGGGAGGAGAGGTCCACTACTGGAGTCCCGAGGGAAGGAGAGTTCCAACACTGGAGTCCCGAGGGGAGGAGGGGTCCACCACTGGAGTCATGAGGGGATGAGAGGTCCTCCACTGGAGTCCCGAGGGGAGGAGAGGTCCACCACTGAAGTCCTGAGGGGAGGAGAGGTCCACCACTGGAGTCATGAGGGGAGGAGAGGTCCACCACTGGAGTCCTGAGGGGAGGAAAGGTCCACCACTGGAGTCCTGAGGGGAGGAGAGGTCCACCACTGGAGTCATGAGGGGAGGAGAGGTACAACACTGGAGTCCTGAGGGGAGGAGAGGTCCACCACTGGAGTCCTGAGGGGAGGAGAGGTCCACCACTGGAGTCATGAGGGGAGGAGAGGTCCACCACTGGAGTCCTGCGGGGAGGAGAGGTCCACCACTGGAGTCCTGATGGGGAGGAGTGGTCCATCACTGGAGTCATGAGGGGAGGAGAGGTCCACCACTGGAGTCATGAGGGGAGGAGAGGTCCACTACTGGAGTCCTTAGAGGAAGGAGAGGTCCACCACTGGAGTCATGAGGGGAGCCGAGAGCTGTCTGCACAGTGGTAAACTTCTCCAGCAACAAACTGGGGGAGGGGAGAGAGAGAGGGGGGAGAGAGAGGGGGGGAGAGAGAGAGGTGGGGGGAGAGGGAGAGAGAGAGGGAGAGAGGGGGAGAGAGGAAGAGAGAGGGAGAGAGGGAGAGAGAGGTGATGAACAGTGCTTGGTGTTGATCTATGACAGTGTCTCCTGACAGTAATGTAGTATCCCTGACCTGCCTATAGCCTAGCTATGTGGTTCAATGGTTCCATCATGTGTCCAATAGGTAGAAATACAAGAAACGAGCAGATTGGATTTAGTTATGAATCAATGCATGTTAGTCAAACAATCAATTTATTTGTTGTCTATTTATTGTCTACATTTGAGCTTATTTACAACATGATGCTTATACTGTATTCAATGTATCTCAAATAAATGTACTAATGAATCATTAATAATTTGAAAATAAAACAAGCAATATCATAACACTGAACAATATGGTATTACATAATATAAAATATAAAATGACCAGTAATGACTGACAGCAATACAAAGTAAAACATATTTTAACACATCAGGAACTCCAGAGATACAAATATTTAAAAGCTCTTGTCAATATTATTCCTTTTTGTGTCATTAAGACAAACCAATACTTAATATGTTATTAAAAAAATTGGCAAAATTAGAAAAGGCAAAAATTCAGATAGGAAACAGATAGTACACAAGAAAAGACAGGAAGGAAAAGTGTCCAATACAATCATTCACCACCATCTTAGTCTATTAAATGACCGGGGATCTCACACTAGATACTCTGGCTTCTTGTCCTCCGTTGACTCTGCTGCTGCTACACAAGAACAGTAGGCCAGTTCACTCTGGCTTCTTGAAGGAAACCTGTCCTCTGTTGTGTCCAACTCTGGCTTCTTGTCCTCTGTTGAGAGACTAGTATCATTCACCACCATCTTATTCTGTGGTCTATTAACTGCTGCTGCTACTGTTACTCTACTCTGGCTTCTTGTCCTCCGTTGACTCTGCTGCTGCTACTGTTACTCTACTCTGGCTTCTGTCCTCTGTTGCTGCTGCTACTGTTACTCTACTCTGGCTTCTTGTCCTCTGTTGACTCTGCTGCTACTGCTACTCTGGCTTCTTGTCCTCTGTTGACTCTGCTGCTACTGTTACTCTACTCTGGCTTCTTGTCCTCTGTTGACTCTGCTGCTGCTACTGTTACTCTACTCTGGCTTCTTGTCCTCTGTTGACTCTGCTGCTACTGTTACTCTACTCTGGCTTCTTGTCCTCTGTTGACTCTGCTGCTGCTACTGTTACTCTACTCTGGCTTCTTGTCCTCCGTTGACTCTGCTGCTGCTACTGTTACTCTACTCTGGCTTCTTGTCCTCTGTTGACTCTGCTGCTGCTACTGTTACTCTACTCTGGCTTCTTGTCCTCTGTTGACTCTGCTGCTGCTACTGTTACTCTACTCTGGCTTCTTGTCCTCTGTTGACTCTGCTGCTGCTACTGTTACTCTACTCTGGCTTCTTGTCCTCTGTTGACTCTGCTGCTGCTACTGTTACTCTACTCTGGCTTCTTGTCCTCTGTTGACTCTGCTGCTGCTACTGTTACTCTACTCTGGCTTCTTGTCCTCTGTTGACTCCTCTGCTACTGACTCTGGCTTCTTGTCCTCTGCTGCTGCTACTGTTACTCTGACTGCTGGCTTCTTGTCCTCTGTTGACTCTGCTGCTGCTACTGTCTACTCTGGCTTCTTGTCCTCTGTTGACTCTGCTGCTACTGTTACTCTCTCTGGCTTCTTGTCCTCTGTTGACTCTCTGCTGCTACTGTTACTCTACTCTGGCTTCTTGTCCTCTGTTGACCTGCTGCTACTGTTACTCTACTCTGGCTTCTTGTCCTCTGTTGACTCTGCTGCTGCTACTGTTACTCTACTCTGGCTTCTTGTCCTCTGTTGACTCTGCTGCTGCTACTGTTACTCTACTGTTGCTGGCTTCTTGTCTTGTCCTCTGTTGACTGCTGCTACTGTTACTCTACTCTGGCTTCTTGTCCTCTGTTGACTCTGCTGCTGCTACTGTTACTCTACTCTGGCTTCTTGTCCTCTGTTGACTCTGCTGCTGCTACTGTTACTCTACTCTGGCTTCTTGTCCTCTGTTGACTCTGCTGCTGCTACTGTTACTCTACTCTGGCTTCTTCTGACTCTGCTACTGTTACTCTACTCTGGCTTCTTGTCCTCTGTTGACTCTGCTGCTGCTACTGTTACTCTACTCTGGCTTCTTGTCCTCTGTTGACTGCTGCTGCTACTGTTACTCTGGCTTCTTGTCCTCTGACTCTGCTACTGCTCTGGCTTCTTGTCCTCTGTTGACTCTGCTGCTGCTACTGTTACTCTACTCTGGCTTCTTGTCCTCTGTTGACTCTGCTGCTGCTACTGTTACTCTACTCTGGCTTGTCCTCTGTTGTCCTCTGCTACTGTTACTCTACTGGCTGTCCTCTGCTGCTACTGTTACTCTACTCTGGCTTGTCCTTGTCCTCTGTTGACTCTGGCTTCTTGTCCTCTGTTGCTGCTGCTACTGTTACTCTACTCTGGCTTCTTGTCCTCTGTTGACTCTGCTGCTACTGTTACTCTACTCTGGCTTGTCCTCTGTTCTGCTCTGCTACTGTTACTCTACTCTGGCTTCTTGTCCTCTGACTCTGCTGCTACTGTTACTCTACTCTGGCTTCTTGTCCTCTGTTGACTCTGCTGCTGCTACTGTTACTCTACTCTGGCTTCTTGTCCTCTGTTGACTCTGCTGCTGCTACTGTTACTCTACTCTGGCTTCTTGTCCTCTGCTGCTGCTACTGTTACTCTACTGCTGCTACTGTTACTCTACTCTGGCTTCTTGTCCTCTGTTGACTCTGCTGCTGCTACTGTTACTCTACTCTGGCTTCTTGTCTTGTCCTCTGTTGACTCTGCTGCTGTAACTAGATGTTTCTCACTATGCTGCTGATTTCTGATATCTATGTTTTCTTTGTACTCTGCTGCTGCTACTGTTAGTGTCCTCACTAGCTGTGTTTGAACCTCACCCTGTTGACATCGTTTCTCAATATGCTCATGTTACAATGTTTGGCTGCTGCAATGTTTGGGGGATGTGATTGATTGTGAGGATCAACCATGTTGCTGCTCTGTTGTCAGTCAATAGCCGGCTACAAGCTAGCTAAGTAGAAATAGCATCGAGAGTAACCTATCATACTGCCTACTTGTTTCTTCCCAATAACAGCTTTGAGCTGAGTCAGTGCGCTCCGTGAAACATCATGGAGAATTCTCCCTCATCCATACAAGGAGGAATTAGCCTCAACCATGTTGCTATACAGTGAGTGAGAAGCAATGTTTTCTGATCATGAGCAGGAGAGTAGCTCCTCCCACCACCCCAGCCTCCACCTGTTAGGTTCTGTGTTCCTGCTGGGGGATTGGTATAGTTTACTGCTACCCTGAAGGAGCAGAGCCTATATCGCCAAGACTCACACTATTCATTTGCTAATAAAGAGTTACAATTATTTCTATGTGAAATGTAATCAAATCTGGAAATGGCAAAATCTTATAGAAAAATAGCAGAAGCACAATCTATACCATTGATCATCTAGATACATACTGTATTGATCATCTATATACATACTGTATTGAGAATCTATTCACGTACTGTATTGATCATTTATCATCTATATACATACTGTATTAATCATCTAGACACATACTGTATTGATCATCTAGACACATACTGTATTTATCATTAGGAGAACAATCTAAATTCCAGCACTTACTCAGAAGTTAAAGCTCAGTGTCTCAAACCTTCTAGACTATAAAGCATTATGATAGTAAGAGAATAGCATTGTGAGGCCTAGCTTTGGTTTGATGCTGTTGCTCTTCAGTCCAGGTACTGTTTTGGTTCTCTTCAGTCCATGTTCTATGGTGGTTCTCTTTGGTCCAGGTTCTGTGGTGGTTCTCTTCAGTCCCGGTTCTTTTGTGGTTCTCATAATCGGAGGGCTCAGCATCTATCTGAGGGTCTGTGTCACTGTCCAGGTCCTGTGGTGGTTTGCTCCAGTTCTCATAATCGGAGGGCTCAGCATCTATCTGAGGGGCTGTGTCACTGGGAGAGTCTCTCACATTCTGAAAGAAGACACACTGAATGAGCACTTTACGAACCCCTCCCTCCAAAATTGTTACGTAAATTAATTTGCTTACTGTCAATGGTATTAGGATTGAAATAACTTTGGGTTGTTGACATTATTACCTGTGTGTCTGCAGTGGTATCACTTCCTCCTGTGGATCTCCTGTAATGAGGGACAGAGTGAGTTCTGCTCTCTACTGACCTCTAGTGGAAGTTGATATGTTACTAATACAGTATATGTAAATGAAGAGTCACCTCTTCAGAGTGCAGTAGATGGTGAGTAGCAGAGCTCCAGCAGTCAGGACAGCCCCCACCCCCAACACAGGAACCCAGGGAAACACTGCTGCAGGATCATGGGTTAATTAATGCATGATGTCAGAATGAAATCTGTAAAATGACAGAGCACCAAAAATAGACAGAATGTGTCATACTTACATATAACATTAATATGGACAGGGATAGTCTCTCTCCCTATAATGCTCAGAGCCTCACAGTAGTATCCCTCTCTGTCTTCAGAGCTGATGTTATGGATGGTGTATCTCTGTCCAAGATGTCTCATCGACCTGTTGTGTTTTGTCTTGTACCAGGTGTATTTGTCCACAGGTGGGTTGGCATCACTGCTGCAGGTCAGAGTCACTGAACTGCCCTCCACTATTTCACCAGAGGGACTGACTGACACTGAGGTGTTCTTTGGGCCGTCTGGATAACAGACAAAGTGAAAGTTAGTCTTCTCATTATGAAATGGTGTCAGTATTTAGAACTGTAAAATCAACCACCATTAATCTCAATGGAATACCATTAATCTAAATGGAATAGCTCTACCTCATGTCTGTTTCACTAAACATCAACAACCATTAATCTAAATGGAATAGTAGCTCTATCTCATGTCTGTTTCACTAAACATCAACCACCATTAATCTAAATGGAATAGTAGCTCTACCTCATGTCTGTTTCACTAAACATCAACCACCATTAATCTAAATGGAATAGTAGCTCTATCTCATGTCTGTTTCACTAAACATCAACCACCATTAATCTAAATGGAATAGTAGCTCTACCTCATGTCTGTTTCACTAAACATCAACAACCATTAATCTAAATGGAAATATCTCATGTCTGCTCTATCTCATGTCTGTTTCACTAAACATCAACAACCATTCATCTAAATGGAATAGTAGCTCTATCTCATGTCTGTTTCACTAAACATCAACAACCATTCATCTAAATGGAATAGTAGCTCTACCTCATGTCTGTTTCACTAAACATCAACCACCATTAATCTAAATGGAATAGTAGCTCTACCTCATGTCTGTTTCACTAAACATCAACAACCATTAATCTAAATGGAATAGTAGCTCTATCTCATGTCTGTTTCACTAAACATCAACCACCATTAATCTAAATGGAATAGTAGCTCTACCTCATGTCTGTTTCACTAAACATCAACCACCATTAATCTAAATGGAATAGTAGCTCTATCTCATGTCTGTTTCACTAAACATCAACAACCATTAATCTAAATGGAATAGTAGCTCTATCTCATGTCTGTTTCACTAAACATCAACCACCATTAATCTAAATGGAATAGTAGCTCTATCTCATGTCTGTTTCACTAAACATCAACACTGACCAGTGATGTATTGGATGATTTTGACAGACTTTAAAAGTGTATTAGTCACACTCACACACTGCAGGAGAATTGATGCCTTTTACAGCACAGTAGAAGCTGTCTTCAGTTTTAAAGTAGAATGTGTATGAGGGGGAGGAGAACTCTTGTACAATCTTACTGTTCCTGTACCAGATGTAGGTGGGGTTACCAGTCAGAGTACAGGTGGTGCTACAGGTCAGTGTCGTTGACCACCATGTAGTGGTCACCTTCACCTGCAGGTCTGGAGTAGATCACAACATTAAAACCCTCAATGACCTGTTGTCTAGTTCAAATGAGGCAGGAGTGGACGTTCTCAAATCATCAATTCAGACATTCCTATTAAATGCATACTTTCATATTTATATTATTTAAATGCAAATCAAGACAATTTTCCAGAACAAATTAAACAGATTAGCATTATATATATAATATCACTGTACCTGTAACAGACAAAGTGACTCCAGGGCTCCCAAAATATTTCCCTCCAGTCTGATTTGTTATAAATCTGAACTTGTACGTAGTTGAGTCACTCTCTCTCAGGTGTGTGATTGTCAGGGTGTGTCCATTCGTCTTATTGCTAAGGTACGCCAAACGACCTTTGTAGTCTGGGTCATCTCTCAGATTGACATAATCCCCTTCAGCATTTTTTTTTGTGAACCAGAAGGTTGTTGTGACTATATAACCACTGGGATATGTGTAAGAGCAGGTCAGCTCCACTGTTGACCCCTTCAAGGTACAGATACTCTGAGTGGTGTATGTAACACTCCAGCCATACTGACCCAGTACCACTGAAACACAGTTAGACATCACAAGGACGTTACATTAAGTTCAAGGTCTTGTGACTCACACTAACACTTTGTTCCATAGTTGCTGAGTTGAGACATAGATATTCTTTGGTTGAGTGTGAATGGAAACCACAGATAAGCTTCACTCAGTGAGGTGAGAAAGACAACTGTAGTTTGACAAACCGGGCAAATAAAAGATAAGAATGAGACCGTACCTGCTACAGACCAGAGAAAGACCACCAACACACTTCCTGCTGTTCTCAAGGCCATTGTTGCATCTCCCACCCTGCAGTCTTAGAAACATAAACAACAACTCACTCTATAGCTGGTGAATAACTCCACCTGATACATTGAAGTAGAAACTGTAAATGGGGTACAGGGCCTCATTACTGAAAATGAACCAGGCTCATATTGTGTTGTGTTGTATTGTGCTATATGGTTGTCTATGTGAATACTGTCTGTCTGTAAGTCTATTGCACTATGTATGTAATGTGTGTGATGTGTTGCATGTCTGTCTACATCTGTCTATTTAAACTGGCATTTTGTATGATGCAAAAATAATTTCCTAATATATAAAATAGTCATCATCATTAATCATCATTGTTATCATCATCAACAACAACTGACCACCAGGTTCGATGATAGCTTTTACCCCCAAGATGTGAGGCTAAACAGAAAGTGACTCACGAACACGCACACACTCACACAACAACCCCCCACAAACACACACACACACATACTGCCACACAGGCCTTCGCTTTGGCTCCCCTTCTGTCCTGCTGCTGGCAAACGCCCTTCACTCATCAACACCGGACTTGTTCGTCTTCATTACACAGACCTGGTTCCAATCCCCACTCTATCACTGTATTTATACTCCCTCTGTCATTTGTCTTTGTCGATCATTGTAAATGTTGCTTGTTGTCCTACTATTTCCTGAGTACTTTATTATATTAATACATTTCAGTAGTTCTAAACCTGCAACTGCCTCCTGACTCTGTACACTTGTCTCACACACACACACGCACACACACAGTCTCTTGAGGAGGGAATGGGTTTTGTCGTGCCCTCTTCACGACTGTGCTTGGTGTGCTTGGACCATGTTAGTTTGTTGGTGACACCAAGGAACTTGAAGCTCTCAGCCTGCTCCACCACAGCCCCGTCGATGAGAATGGGGGCGTGCTCGTTCCACCTTTTCCTGCAGTCCACAATCATCTCCTTATTCTTGATCACGTTTAGGGAGAAGTTGTTGTCCTTGCACCACATGGCCAGGTCTCTGACTTCCTCCCTATATGCTGTCTCGTTGTTGGTAATCAGGCCGACTGTTGTGGCCCACTGTTGTGTCATCAGCAAACTTAATGATGGTGTTAGAGTCGTGCCTGGCCGTGCAGTCATGAGTGAACATGGAGTACAGGAGGGGACTGAGCACGCAACCCTGAGGGGCCCCTGTGTTGAGGATCAGCGTGGCGGATTGGTTGTTACCTAGCCTTACCACCTGGGGGCGGCCCATCAGGAAGTCCAGGATCCAGTTGCAGAGGGAGGTGTTTAGTCCCAGGGTTCTTAACCTTTTATAACTAGGGGGCAGTATTTTCATTTTTGGATAAAAAACGTTCCCGTTTTAAACGGGATATTTTGTCATG
The DNA here is from genome assembly GCF_018296145.1 of Oncorhynchus tshawytscha. Taxonomy (NCBI): domain Eukaryota; kingdom Metazoa; phylum Chordata; class Actinopteri; order Salmoniformes; family Salmonidae; genus Oncorhynchus; species Oncorhynchus tshawytscha. The sequence goes on from NW_024609638.1 coordinate 13,545, forward strand.
ACAAGATGCTCGACTATGCATATAATTGATAGCTTTGGATAGAAAACACTCTGATGTTTCCAAAACTGCAAAGATATTGTCTGTGAGTGCAACAGAACTGATGTTACAGGGAAACCCAGATAAAAATCCAACCAGGAAGTGCCCTATTTTTTGAAAGCCATGCATGCCAATGACTCCTTATATGGCTGTGAATGAGCTACGAATGAGCTTACGCTTTCTACGTATTCCCCAAGGTGTCTACAGCATTGTGACGTCTTTTTACGCATTTATGTTGAAGAATAGCCGTAAGGGACCACATTTAGCAAGTGGTCACATGACGGCTCCCGCAGAAAATCTTGCGTAAAGTACACAAGTAGCCATTTTTCCAATTGCTTTTTCCAATTGCAATTTCTGTTGATATTATGGAGCTAATTTGGAAAAAAGTTTGGCGTTGTAGTGACTGCATTTTCCGGTCGATTTCTTAGCCAAACGTGAAGAACAAACGGAGCTATTTCGCCTACAAAAATAATATTTTTGGAAAAAAGGAACATTTGCTATCTAACTGGGAAATTATTTAATTTGATTGATTTTCTTATTTTCGTGAAAATGTTGCCTGCTGGTAGCAGAGCCTAGCCATGGCATTATGCCATGATAAACTTACACAAATGCTTGTCTAGCGTTGGCTGTAAAGCATATTTTGAAAATCTGAGATGACAGTGTGATTAACAAAAGGCTAAGCTGTGTTCCAATATATTTCATTTGTGATTTTCATGAATAGGAAGATTTTCTAGGAAGATTTATGTCCGCTGCGTTATGCTAATTAGTTTGAGGCTACGTTACGCTCCGGCATGCGGGTTTGAGAGTCATGAGCTTAGTGATGAGCTTTGAGGGCACTATGGTGTTGAACACTGAACTGTAGTCAATGAATAGCATTCTCACATAAGTGTTCCTTTTGTCCAGGTGTGAAAGGGCAGTGTGGAGTGAAATAGAGATTGCATCATCTGTGGATCTGTTGGCAAGGTATGCAAATTGGAGTGGGTCTAGAGTTTCTGTGATAATGGTGTTGATGTGAGCCATGACCAGCCTTTCAAAGCACTTCATGGCTACAGATGTGAGTGCTACGGGTCGGTAGTCATTCAGGCAGGTTACCTTAGTGTTCTTGGGCACAGGGACTATGGTGGTCTGCTTGAAACATGTTGCTATTACAGACTCAGACATGGAGATGTTGAAAATGTCAGTGAAGACACTTGCCAGTTGGTCAGTGCATGCTCGGAGTACACCTCCTCATAATCCGTCTGGCCTTACGATCTTGTGAATGTTGACCTGTTTAAAAGTCTTACTCACATCGGCTGCGGAGTGCATGATCACACAGTCGTCCGGAACAGCTGATGCTCTCATGCATGTTTCAGTGTTACTAGCTTCGAAGCGAGTATATAAGGAATTTAGCTCAGCTGGTAGGCTCTTGTCGCCGGGCAACTCTCGGCTGTGCTTCACTTTGTAGTCTGTTATAGTTTGCAAGCCCTGCCACAAGTGTCGGAGCTGGTGTAGTATGATTCTATCTTAGTTCTGTATTGATGCTTTGCCTGTTTGATGGTTCGGGATTTCTTATATGCTTCCAGGTTAGAGTCCCGCTCCTTGAAAGCGGCAGCTCTAGCCTTTAGCCCAGTGCAGATGTTGCCTGTCATCCAATGCTGCTGGTTGGGGTATGTACATACAGTTACTGTGGGGTTGACGCCATCGATGCACTTATTGATGAAGCCAGTGACGACTGTGATGTACTGCTCAATGCCATCTGAAGAATCCCAGAATTACAGTCTGTGCTAGCAAAACAGTCTTGTAGCTTAGCATCTGCTTCATCTGACCACTTTTATATTGACATATCCAGGTGTTAGAATGGCCAAGTCAAAGTCCAGACCTGAATCCAATCGAGAATCTGTGGAAAGAACTGAAAACTGCTGTTCACAAATGCTCTCCATCCAACCTCACTGAGCTCGAGCTGTTTTGCAAGGAGGAATGGGAAAAAATTTCAGTCTCTCGATGTGCAAAACTGATATAGACATACCCCAAGCGACTTACAGCTGTAATCGCAGCAAAAGGTGGCGCTACAAAGTATTAAGTTAAGGGGGCTGAAGAATTTTGCACGCCCAATTTTTCAGTTTTTGATTTGTTAAAAAAGTTTGAAATATCCAATAAATGTCGTTCTACATCATGATTGTGTCCCACTTGTTGTTGATTCTTCACAAAAAAATACAGTTTATATCTTTATGTTTGAAGCCTGAAATGTGGCAAAAGTGTGGCTGTCGGTTTGAGCACAGTGTGTGCAACTCTGTAGAAGTCCTGTTTAAAACACCAAAAAAGACTGCCAGTTCTGACATGACCAAAAAAGATGTCCAAAAGATGTCGGCCTGTTCTTACGGGGGTGTTTTCTACCATGTCGACCTGTTCTTACGGGGGTGTTTTCTACCATGTCGACCTGTTCTTACGGGGGTGTATTCTACCATGTCGACCTGTTCTTACGGGGGTGTATTCTACCATGTCGACCTGTTCTTACGGGGTGTTTTCTACCATGTCAGCCTGTTCTTACGGGGGTGTTTTCTACCATGTCGGCCTGTTCTTACGGGGGTGTTTTCTACCTTGTCAACTTCTTCTTACGGGGGTTTTTTCTACCATGTCGACCTGTTCTTACGGGGGTGTACTCTACCATGTCGACCTGTTCTTACAGGGGTGTTTTCTACCATGTCGACCTGTTCTTTTGGGGGTGTATTCTACCATGTCGGCCTGTTCTTACGGGGTGTTTTCTACCATGTCGGCCTGTTCTTACGGGGGTGTTTTCTACCATGTCGGCCTGTTCTTACGGGGGTGTTTTCTACCATGTCGGCCTGTTCTTACTGTTCTAAGCTCTGAATATCAGACACCCAACTTCATCAGGAGGAGTTATCCTGAGCCTATTTCCAATGTGTTTACACAGCAACAAATCCAGAAATATTTTATTTTTTCGCTATTATCAGCCTTGTAAAAGAATTGAAGGATACAAACTTGAAACCACTGATCATGACAATTTAGCCAACAGGGTGAATCTCCTGGACAGCAGTGACTAGTCTGGTTATCCAGTCCATATTGTCTATTTTACTTAGACCTGTCCTGTTTTTAGAATATTTTAGGTATGGGTGGTCCTGGAAACCAAACTCATTACACTGCAGGTGCTCTACCAACTACTCTAACTAGCTCACAACCCACCATCACTGTGTCTCATGTTAGTACTACTCCTAAACACAACCCACCATCACTGTGTCTCATGTTAGTACTACTCCTAAACACAACCCACCATCACTGTGTCTCATGTTAATACTACTCCTAAACACAACCCACTATCCCTGTGTCTCATGTTAATACTACTCCTAAACACAACCCACCATCACTGTGTCTCATGTCAATACTACTCATAAACACAACCCACTATCCCTGTGTCTCATGTTAATACTACTCCTAAACACAACCCACTATCACTGTGTCTCATGTTAGTACTACTCCTAAACACAACCCACTATCCCTGTGTCTCATGTTAATACTACTCCTAAACACAACCCACCATCACTGTGTCTCATGTTTATACTACTCCTAAACACAACCCACCATCACTGTGTCTCATGTTAATACTACTCCTAAAGCTCTTAGGAAGCATTCATTCAATCACTCATAACTCTTACTTTAGGCCACTTTCAAAATGTCACACACACACACACACACACACACGCACACACACACACACACACACACACACACACACACACACACACACACACACACACACACACACACACACACACACACACACACACACACACACACACACACACACACACACACACACACACACACACACACACACACACACACACACACAGTTATACTTGACCCTGTTATACTTTGACAGTGAACATGACCCTATTTAATGGAGATCTGGGTATTACTGGTAAACTCTACTGATCATGTTTTAAACATGTGAATGAATAAACTGAACTAAACTAAACACATGAAAACACAGTCCAGGGTCAGTATTCACAAAGTGTATCAGAGTAGGAGAGCTGATCTGGGATCAGTTTAGCCTTTTAGATCATAATTATATGGACCACCTGAGACACTTTATGAATACAGGCCCTGATGTAACAACCAAAACACAGTTCAAAATAAACCAACAAGTACAAAGATACAGGAAGTCATGTGATGTTTGGATAAAAACATCAAAACTAAAACTATATTCCAAGATATCATCAAGTTTATTTACAGAGTGAAGTGAAGGGGAGAAGTCTTGTACAGTTAGTCAACTTACTGTGTGGAATCAAGAAGTGGTCAACTTACTGTCGCTGCATGGAAACAAGAAGTAATCTACTGTGAGTGTTAGTAGAAGCAGGCGAAGCCTAAGTGTGAGTTCTGTGGTTGACACATTTTAAAGAAGCCTAGTCAGGTCATTAACATGCAGGAACAACATGTCACATAAGGGATGTTACTGTATCTAAATAGAAAATGGTATAAAGTCAGAATACTGTAGTTACATTTCTTTATATGAGGAGTGGACCTACATGTTTTACAAGAGACAACATGTGACCCATTCCCATCTCCTCATCAGCTGGTACTGAAGGTTCCAGAACAGAACAGATGAATTACAGCAAGACCCCATACTTAGCTTGTGAGCAAGTTAGTTAGCTAAGATTTAGCTATCAACATTAGCTAGCTAGAAACAACAGACAAATCAAATCAAATCAAATTTATTTATATAGCCCTTCGTACATCAGCTGATATCTCAAAGTGCTGTACAGAAACCCAGCCTAAAACCCCAAACAGCAAGCAATGCAGGTGTAGAAGCACGGAGCTGTCATTATGCCAAGGCCAAGGCCAAGGCAAGCTGCTCTGTATTTCCACTGTGTTCTTGTGTGAAAGAGATGTCTTCAGCTCTCTGATCTTCAGAACAACAGACCCAAAGTGAACCCTGACATCCATATAACTAAGTCTGTGTGTCCTACTGTATTTGTGTCTGAGTGATGTGTGTTTGTTTTTTTAAATGACAATGAATAATCTTTCATGTAATTGTTTATTGCTGCTTCCTTATTGTTATTTTATTATCTGATCTTTTTTTGTAGCATTTTTATAATATATATTTTTATTATTTTCTGACATATGTATATACACACAAAAAATCTGACATAAAAACAACTGCATTGTTAGTTAAGGGCTTGTCATTAACCATTTTACACTAAGGTCTACTACATCTGTTGTATTCAGAGCATGTGACTAATACAATGTAATTTGATTTGTGTGTCTTGGTGCTGGACGTTGCTCCCTCTGACACTGGGTTTCTGAACCTCTAAAAGTCTAAGCCGTTTGGGGGGGTGTCACGTTCTGACTGTTTCCTTTGTTTTGTATTTATTTAGTATGGTCAGCGCGTGAGTTGGGGTGGGCAGGCTATGTTTGTTTTTCTATGATTTGGGGATTTGTATGTTTCGGTCTAGTATGGTTCTCAATCAGAGGCAGGTGTCATTAGTTGTCTCTGATTGAGAATCATACTTAGGTGGCCTGGGTTGCACTGTTTGTGGGTGATTGTCTATGTTAGTTGCTTGTGTCATCACAGTTCTCATTTATAGCTTCACGGTCGTTATTTGTTTATTGTTTTTGTATCGTTTGTATTCAGTGTTCAGTGCTTTCTTTTATTAAATACTCATCATGAACACATACCATGCCGCATGTTGGTCCTCCGATCCTTCTCGCCTCTCCTCTTCAGATGAAGAGGAGGACGACCGTGACAGAATCACCCACCAACCAAGGACCATGCGGCATGGTAAAAGACAGCGACGAAAGCAGCAGCAGCAGCAACAACAGCGGCCAGCATCACAGGACTCCTGGACATGGGAGGAAATATTGAACGGAGAGGGACCCTGGGCACAGGCTGGGGAATATCGCCGCCCCAAAGCAGAGCTGGAGGCAGCGAAAGCTGAGCGGCGGCGATATGTGGAGGCAGCACGGCAGCGCGACAGGTACGAGAGGCAGCCCCCAATTTTTTTTTGGGGGGGGGGGGCACACGAGGTGTGGGGCTAAGCCAGGTAGCAGACCTGAGCTCACTCTTCGTGCTTATTATAAGCAGCGCGTTACTGGTCAGGCACCGTGTTATGCGGTTAAGCGCACGGTGTCGCCAGTACGTGCCCATAGCCCGGTGCGCTATAGGGCAGCACCCCGAGAGTGCCATGCGAGTGTGGGCATCGAGCCAGGGCGTATGGTGCCTGTTCAGCGTGTCTGGTTGCCAGTACGCAGTTTTGGTCCAGGGTATCATGCGCCGGCTCTGCGTGCTGTGTCTCCGTGGCGCTGGGAGGGTGCAGTGCATCCTATGCCTGCGCTCCGCTCGTGCCGGGCAAATGTGGGAGTGGAGCCTAAGGGAGAGGTGCGCGTAGTAGGCACTAGATCTCCCGTGCTTACCCACAGCCCGGTTCAACCTGTGCCTGCACTCTGAAGGGTCCGGGCTAGAGTAGTGATCCAGCCTGGGGGAGTGGAGCCAAGGCTGCGCTCCAGTGCTCCCCCACAGCCCGGTCCTTCAGGTGCCTCCTCCTAACACCAAGCCTCCTGGAGGTCTCCCCAGCCTGGTGGGTCCAGTGGCAGCCCCACGCACCAGGCTGTCTCTCTGTCTCCTCCCTACAGGTGTTCCTGCCTGTCCGGCGCTGCCGGAGCCTCCCGCCTGTCCGGCGCTGCCGGAGCCCCTCAGCCCAGAGGCGCCGAGCTGCCCCTCTGCCCAGAGGCGCCCGAGCTGCCCAGAGGCGCCCGAGCTGCCCAGAGGCGCCCGAGCTGCCCAGAGGCGCCCGAGCTGCCCCTCTGTCCAGTGAGGTCATTTAGAAGGGTCGCCGTGGTTAGGAAGCCACGGAGGCGGACAATGAGGTGGACTAAGACTATGGTGAAGTGGGGTCCACGTCCCGCGCCAGGGCCGCCACCGCGGACACATGCCCACCCAGACCCTCCCCTATAGGTTAAGGTTTTGTGGCCGGAGTCCGCACCTTTGGGGGGGGGGGTACTGTCACGTTCTGACCTTTTTGTTTCCTTTGTTTTGTATGTATTTATTTAGTATGGTCAGGGCGTGAGTTGGGGTGGGCAGTCTGTTTGTTTTTCTGTGATTTGGGGATTTGTATGTTTCGGCCTAGTATGGTTCTCAATCAGAGGCAGGTGTCATTAGTTGTCTCTGATTGAGAATCATACTTAGGTGGCCTGGGTTGCACTGTTTGTTTGTGGGTGATTGTCTATGTTAGTTGCTTGTGTCAGCACAGGTCTCATTTATAGCTTCACGGTCGTTATTTGTTTATTGTTTTTGTATCGTTTGTATTCAGTGTTCAGTGCTTTCTTTTATTAAATACTCATCATGAACACATACCACGCCGTGTTTTGGTCCTCCGATCCATCTCGCCTCTCCTCTTCAGATGAAGAGGAGGACGACCGTGACAGGGGGGTTCTACTAGCTGACATATGGAATTGATAAAATTTGGTTTTAAGGTGGTCATACCATGGATCATTTATATATTTGATTTTGAATTATAGTACCCCTTTAGGTAAAAAAAATACAATTCTTAAAAATGATTTGATAAAATATTGAATTAGTCCTTTACTGCTACAGCCCATATAAACACATTGAGTAACACTTTCATAAATGGCAACAAAAACAGTGATGAAATGTCTAATAAGAACTAAGGTTCTACTGTCCTCTATCTAGGAGATGTAACAAAGTTCAGGACAATATGTATTCAAAAGTATGTGAACACCCCTTCAAATTAGTGTATTAGACCATAACTCACCCGTTGCTGACAGATGTATAAAATAGAGCTTCTCCATAAACAAACATTGGCAGTAGAATGGTCTTACTGAAGAGCTCAGTGACTTTCAACGTGGCACCTTCATAGGATGCCACGTTTCAGTTTGTCAAATGTCTGCCCTGCTAGAGCTGCCCTGGTCAACTGTAGGAGCTGTTATTATAAAGTGGTAACGTCTAGGAACATCAGCACAATAACTGTTTGTTGGGAGCTTCATGAAATGTGATTCCATTGCCAAGCAGACGCACACAAGCATCAGATCACCATGTGCAATGCCAAGCATCCATCTGGCAGTCAGATGGATGAATCTGGGTTTTGCGGGGCTCTTTTTCATGGTTCGGGCTAGACCCCTTAGTTCCAGTGAAGAGAAATCTTAATGCTACAGCATACAATGACATTCTATACGATTCTGTGCTTCCAACTTTGTGGCAACAGTCTGGGGAAGACACTTTCCTGTTTCAGCATGACAACTCCCCAATGTACAAAGCATGGTCCATACAGAAATGTTTTGTCGAGATCGGTGTGGAAGAACTTGAATGACCTGAACAGAACCCAGACCTCAACCCCATCAAAAACCCTTGGGATGAATTGGAACACCGACTGCAAGCCAGGCCTAATCGCCCAACATCACTGCCCAACCTCACTAATGCTCTTGTGGCTGAATGGAAGCAAGTCCCCACAGCAATGTTCCAACATCTAGTGGAAAGCCTTCCCAGAAGAGTGGAGGTTGTTATAGTAGCAATGTACAACACACCAGCTGTATGTGACCAGGCGGAAAAAAACCTTTCCAAGCCAAACCACTACACACACTCTATATCGTTGCCACCATATTAGCTAAAGTAACGTCATAGTCAGCATAGCTAATAGAACTAAAGTGTTAGTAAACCAGCAAAAATCATGAGGTAAAGTTACTGTGAACAGTCAGTAAGCAGTTTAGCACTTACACAGGCGAGCCCTGGAGGCAATAAATTAGTAAAACCAAAAGCTTCCCTTGACTTGGAAGACTTCCAGTGTTGTGTTGGATCATCATAGCCAGCTAGCTAATATAGCATCCCTCTGTTTCAGCAGGGTGTTTGAGTAGGCTAAACTAGATAGCTGCATTTGATAGCTAAGTAAGGGAAAGTGAAAAAAAATATTTATATCTCTCCTGCTGTAAGTGAAAGCGAAAGTGAAAAAAAATCGAAAAATCTCTTTCTATCTCTCTCTTGCTTCTCCCTCATTTTGGAAGTACTGTGTTTGTTCAAAACTTGTTTTTCTCTCTCTTTGAGTCAACTACTCACCATATTGTATGCACTGCAGTGCTATCTACCTGTACCTTATGCTTTCAGTACTAGATTCATTCTCTGATCCTTTGATTGGGAGGACAACATGTCAGTTCATGCTGCAAGAGCTATGATAGGTTGGAGGACATCGTCCGGAAGTTGTCATAATTACTGTGTAAGTCTATGGAAGGGGTAGGAACCATGAGCCTCCTAGGTTTTGTATTGAAATCAATGTACCCAGAGGAGGATGGAAGCTAGCTGTCCTCCAGCTACACCATGGTGCTACCGTACAGAATGCTGTTAAGGCTACTGTAGACCTTCATTGCAAAATAGTATGTATAAAAATGTAGTTGATGACATTTTATCTTAAAAGGATAACTTTTTAAATGTTAAAACATTTTATTTTTATGAAATTCACTAAGGAGTATGGTTCTCCCCTTCCTCCTCTGAGGAGCCTCCACTTTGTTCCATGACCCTGTCTGCCTCACCATACCGCTGGAGAGAAGAGGGGAGGTGGGAGGGAGGGGGGAGAGAGATCGAGAGAGAGAGTCAGATGAGATTCTCAACTGTTAGTGAGACTCTTCTTCACCTGAAATGAGACAACTCAGTTAACACCGCCCCTGTGTGTGTGTGTGTGTGTGTGTGATTGGTGATTGGTGATTCATTGTTAGTGCACACTTTTAGAAGGGTGGAGTACAGTGACGCAGACAGAAAGGGTAGAGGCCAGGGGCAGAGAGAAACAGGCAAAGCCTAAATCGTTTTCCTAGATACGGTCTGTTTTGCCAGGGTAGAGGGATTCACATCTTTCATCAATTACATTTTTTTTCTTTAATTGAACTCGACAATAAATATACACCACGTGGCAGTGGATAAAGATACAGATAAAAATTACATTTAATAATGAAACTTCATATGATTTGATAAAACTGTATTTAATTAGGAATTAATACAACTGATTGACATAATAAAACAATAAGTCATTTGTACACCCAGCTCCCCCACATGCTGAGAGGATACAGACAAGATTGTCATTTTACATTGATATTAACACTGCCTGTGTGTGTGTGTGTGTGTGTGTGTGTGTGTGTGTGTGTGTGTGTGTGTGTGTGTGTGTTGAACAGTGCTGGGTGTTGATCAGTATGACAGTTTATCTCCTGACAGTAATGTATTAGGCCAGACTAGCCCACAGCCGAGCCACTAATTGGCTATGTGGTTCAATGGCGCCATCATGTGTCCAATAGGCAGAAATAACATCAAATTGGAAATAGTCATGAATCAATGTATTAATAATTCATTAATGTCTTTATTGTCAATTTGTTTTATTATTTACAACATGATGCTGATGTTTATCCTGTATTGACACTGAAGCACACTGTAAAAACTGCAAATGTAAAACATCTTTAATGTATCTAAATATGTAATAATGATTTCTAAAAGAATAAAACAAGCAATATCATGACACTGAACAATATGGTATTATGTAATATAACATGTGGAATAATGTCTGACAGCAATACAAAGTAAATCATCATCAAACACATCAGGAAAAACTTGGTCCAGGCTTCCCGAGTGGTGCAGTGGTCTAAGGCACTGCATCACAGTTACTAGTTGTGCCACTAGAGATCCTGGTTTGAGTCCAGCGTCTGTCGCAGCCGGACGTGACCGGGAGACCCATCGGGTAGCGGATAACTGGCGTCTTCTGGGTTAGGGGAGGGTTTGGTAGCCAGGGATGTCCTTGTTCCATTGCGTTCTAGTGAATCCTGTGGCTACATTAACCTTCCAATAGGACAAGGACCCTAAGCACACAGCCAAGACAGAGCAGGAGTTGCTTCGGGAGAAATCTCAATGTCCTTGAGTGGCCCATCCAGAGCCCGGACTTGAACCTGTTCGAACATCCCTGGAGAGACCTGAAAATATCTGTTCAGCGACACTCCCCATCCACCACAACCAAGCTTGAGAGGATCTGGAGATAAGAATGGGAGAAATTCCCCAAATACAGGTGTGCCTAGCTTGTAGCGTCATACCCAAGAAGACTCGAGGCTGTAATCTCTGCCAAAGACTGGAACGAATTGCAAAAATCGCTGAAGTTGGAGACTTTTATCGCCCTCACCAACTTCAAACATCTGCTATCTGAGCAGCTAACCGATCCCTGCAGCTGTACATAGTCTATCGGTAAATAGCCCACCCAATTTTACCTACCTCATCCCCATACTGTTTATATTTATTTACTTTTCTGCTCTTTTGCACACCAATATCTCTACCTGTACATGACCATCTGATCATTTATCACTCCAGTGTTAATCTGCAAAATTGTAATTATTCGCCTACCTCCTCATGCCTTTTGCACACATTGTATATAGACTCTCTTTTTTTTCTACTGTGTTATTGACTTGTTAAATGTTTACTCCATGTGTAACTCTGTGTTGTCTGTTCACACTGCTATGCTTTATCTTGGCCAGGTCACAGTTGTAAATGAGAACTTGTTCTCAACTATCCTACCTGGTTAAATAAAGGTGAAATATAAAATAAAAAAGGTGCTTTGACAAAGTACTGATTAAAGGGTCTGAATACTTATGTAAGTTTTTGCAGTTTTTTTGAATTTATACATTTGCAAAATTGTCTAAAAACCTTTTTTTGCTTCAGCATTATGGGTGTGTAGGTTGATAAGGAGAGAATTATTTCATCAATTTGAGAAAAAGTTTGAAACATCACAAAATGTGGAAAAAGTCAAGGGGTCTGAATACTTTCTGAATGCTCTGTAAGATATAACTGGAACTCAAGGTTTCCTACGTCAGGAATACAACATTTTTCAACGTAAAAATATGTATAAAAAATGTTAAGGTCCCTTTCATATTCATCATTGTTTCAAAGTCATAACTGACCCTAGATCAGAACTCCTACTCTAAGTGTGAATAGAGTCGTCCTGTGGCTCAGTTGGTACAGCATGGAGCATGGGTTCCATTCCTGCTGGGACTTCCCATACGAAAAATGTTTTCAAACATGACTGTAATGACTGCGTGAATTTGGATAAAAGTGTCTACTAGATGGCATATATTATTAAATACTATTATAAACTAGGTAGTTTTGGCCCTGGATGCTGATTGACTGAAACAGCATTTCAGAAGTCTATACTGTATATCAGACAATATACCACGGGTATGAAGTAAAAATACTTGTTTACTGTTCTATTTATGTTGTTAACCAGTTTAAAATAAGCTGTGGAACAGTATGTTGGTCATATACCACAAACCCCTGAAGTACCTTGTTGCCATTATAAACTTAAGCAATAAGGCTCGAGGAGGTGTGGTATATGGCCAATATACTACCGCTAAGGGCTGTTCTTATGCACAATCAGCTAATCAGCATTCAGGGCTCAAACCACCCAGTTTTTAATGGTCAATATTCCACACCTCCACAGGCATTATATCACTTAGTTTAAATATACAGGTCCTGAGTCACAAGGTTATTGTCAAACTTCTTCTGTTCAGGTCTTTTTGGTTCTGGGTTTGTTGCGTTCAGGTCTTCTTGGTTCTGGGTTTGTTGATTTCGGGTCTTCTTGGTTCTGGGTTTGTAGTGTTCAGGTCTTCTTGGTTCTGGGTTTGTTGATTTCAGGTCTTCTTGGTTCTGGGTTTGTTGGGGTCGGGTCTTCTTGGTTCTGGGTTTGTTGCGTTCGGGTCTTCTTGGTTCTGGGTTTGTTGCGTTCGGGTCTTCTTGGTTCTGGGTTTGTTGTGTTCAGATCTTCTTGGTTCAGGGTTTGTTGCGTTCAGGTCTTCTTGGTTCAGGGTTTGTTGACTGTACTGTAGAGAACAGAGCAGTCCTCCTCTCCTGCTTGTGCTGCTGCGGGTCTGAAGAGAGAAACAAAAATGAAACAAATACAGTGTCCCAAATGGTGGCATCCTATAGGGCTCTGTATAAAGTAGTGCACTAAATAGGGAATAGGGTGCCATTTGGAACAGAAGAACAGTTCCTCAAAACTATCACCACATCACTCCCTCATTATAGACATGTCATATTAACTGTCCTGAGATGTCCATTGTTGGGTTCATAGTTTGGGTTCATAGTGGTCACAAAGGGTCAACTGTTTTGCTTATTCATGACATCTCCTACAATAAACAGCAGCATATGAATGACCTTAATGCAGAATATGCTCACCAGGTGGCAGCACTGGGGAGGTTGAATTTCACAGCAGCGTACTGGACATCCTCATCCTCTTTCTGGGGTTGAGGCACTTGGACGGTGGAGTACAGAGACACTTCCTGGTTTTTGGGACGAGAGTAGTGGACGCTGGCGTAGTGAACATCATCCTGGTTGTCTGTGGACTCTGTCTGTGCTGCAGTAGATTTCATTGCCATGCCTGAGATGTTGTCATACACTGGACTAGAGTCTCCCTGATGGAGAGAGAGGACAGACAACATGAGGAGTGGAGTGTCCCACTAAGCATACACAGTCATCACAGTCACCTTCTGATTCCAACAGACTCACCTCTCCATCGTCTGCTGTGTCTCTTGTGACAGAGGGGGATTTGGAGGCCCTCTTCCTGTTTTATGAATGAATGAATGGATTCATTAATGAATTAATCTTCTAAAGTGAAATAAAAACAACAAAAAAACTCACCTGAACCACATGAGTCCAGAGAAACAGAGGATGAGAACCAGAACCACAATGATTCCTACAGCTGCAGTCAGAACTGAGGTCTGTTTCCCTAAAATAAAATATGGATGATATGAGAACACAGCATGTTCTAATGAACTGAATATTATTATGATAATAAAACAGAATATCAATGTAATACTTGTTAATACTTGGGGATTTTATAAACAAACCTGTAGTTATTAACAGAAGAGAAATAATCCAAAGTATAATTATTAAGATTTATCTTGAAAAGTAATTTTGTATTGACTGACACTGAGGGGTTCTTTGGAGCATCTAGTAAAGGAGAATATGTCAGAGGGTCAGGGCTTGTAGTATACTACCTCAAATGACGTCATGCCAAAAATAAATCATATCTAGTCAGAGAACTAACTATCACTTACACAAAACATGAACAATAATACATTTGGAGATACTTTAGGACTTGAGTGTCTCTACTAAACTATTCTTCAAGTGTCTGAGGTACTGAACATTCTAACTATAGACATGCAAACATCTATGACATTGTCTGTAATTTCTATGTAATTATGAATATTTATAGATAAAGTTTTGACCTTAAATGTTTTATATTTTCTAAGTAGAATAGTAGTTTAATTCATACTCACACACTGCAGGAGAGTGGAGGTCCTCATGGTGTTCTACAGCACAGGAGTAACTGTCCACAGAATGACCCAACACTACTAGGGTATTACTAGAGTATTGTTGGGAAGTGGGCTCATCTAGACGTTGTCCGTTCTTGTACCAGATGTAGGTGGGGTTGTCAGTCAGAGTACAGGTGGTGCTACAGGTCAGTGTCTTCTGTCCCTCTGCAGCAGGAGTCACCTTCACCTGCAGACCTGAAACAATATGTATAAAACCACATACACCTCTGTGTTAACAGGATCGTTAATATATTTTCTCCTGTATTTCAATATTAGTTATAGTTGTATCATACAGTGTAGTATTACCTGTGACAGACAGAGTTGTTCCAGGGAAGCTGTACCCCCATCTTGCCTTACCAGATGTAAATCTGAACTTGTACTCAGTTGAGTCACTTTCTCTCAAGTCTGTGATTCTCAGGGTGGAGTCCTTTTCTGTTTGTCGATGGTATTCCACACGATCTGCATACTCTGGGTTCAGGCTCAGGTCTTTAGTGACACCAGACTCCCATTTGTTGAACCAGGACACTTCTGTGACGTTATGCCAACTGGGATGTGTGTAAAAGCAGGATATGTCCACTGTTGACCCTTTCAAAGCACAGATACTCTGATGGGTGTAAGTCACATTCATACAGCTCTCACCCACAACACCTGAAACAAAATGTAACTGATCAATTCCTGAAACCATAATAAGACTAGTGTCTTAGATGTATTGGACAGTTTCATTTTTGAATAAAAATAAATACATGTACATACATCTATAAAACTGTTTATCAGTTTATCATTCCAATGTATATTGTTAAGAATACTGATAGAGAAAGTAATACCATTCTTATTGGTTCTAAATGATACTACATAAAATACTAGTTTCATTCATACTCACACACTGCAGGAGAGTGGTGATCCTCATGGCCTTTTACAGCACAGGAGTAACTGGCTGAAAAATAATTATTGACAGAGTATTGATGGGAAGTGGGCTTATTTATATGTTGTCCGTTCTTGTACCAGATGTAGGTGGGGTTGTCAGTCAGAGTACAGGTGGTGCTACAGGTCAGTGTCTTATCCTGATGTCCACCAGTCACCTTCACCTGAAGACCTGGAGAAAAAACAATATCACTGTAAATCCCTTTATCACTGACTTATCACTCTAATACAAAGATGGAAGAAATCCTACGTTATACAGACTATTGTACATACACACCACAACAATTTTCAGAACTAATTGTAATTGAACATAAAAACACCTTTACTATACCTGTGACAGACAAAGGTACTCCAAGTTTGCCAGTAAATGTCCCTCCTTCCTGATCTGTTAATAATCTGAACTTGTATATAGCTGAGTCTCTCTCTCTCAGGTCTGTGATTCTCAGGGTACAGTCTTTCTTCTTATCTCCATTATACACCAGACGACCTGCATACTCTGGGTTCTGACCTAGATCTTCAGTCTCCATTTTAGTGAACCAGAAGGTTGATGTGACTTTTGACCTCTGGGATATCTGAAAGAGCAGGTCAGCTCCACTGTTGACCCCTTCAAGGCACAGATACTCTGAGTGGTGTAAGTCACACTCCATCCATCCTGACCCAGTACCACTGAAACACACAGTCACACAACACAACATTTATTAAATGAAAATTAATGCAAAAATACATAAAGTGAAGTAGATGCCAAACAGAACAACATTATGACTCTTAACCTTTTAGACATGTTTATAAATTGTAACACAGGGCAACTAAAACAGTTATGAAAGGGATCATACCTGCTAAAGACCAGAGAAAGACCATCAACACACTTCCTGCTGTTCTCAAGGACATTGTTGCATCTCCCACCCTGCAGTCTTAAGAACATAAACAACAACTCACTAGCTGGTGAAATACAACATACATCATCATCTTTACAACAACAACAACAACAACAACTTTTTGAACAGGTCTGTATTACTGTAAACACATATTTCTACATGGATTATTCTGAACCTGTTTTATTCTCAGAACCCCAAATATAGGAGGATAAATGTTCAATCCTCTACGGTCCGTCAAGCTGTACAGCAGCCTAAAGACTGACCACCAGGTTCAATGATAGCACCTATCCCCAAGCCGTGAGGCTAAACAGCAAGTCACACACACACACACACACACACACACACACACACACACACACACACACACACACACACACACACACACACACACACACACACACACACACACACACACACACACACACACACACACACACACACACACACACACAGAGAGATCATCTGTATTGAAGGCCCATAAGGCCCATGGAGTCTGTATCAAAGTCTAGAGAGCTGGTTGTTATGGATGTAGAAAAGTTAGAACACACTTCTTACACAGTATAGATGTCAACCCTCCTCCCTATCAGTCTGGTCCTAAAGGGCCCTCAGATAAATCCACTGTGTAACACACACACTTACCCACACCGGGGGAGACACTTTATGAATACTGGCCCTGACCAAAACACAGCTCATAACATAACAACAAGTAAAATGATACATTACCCTCAAGAATATGACAAAAACAAATAACCAGAAACTATATTTCAAGATATTGTCAAGAGTAGTTCCAGAGTGAAGTGAAGAGGAGAGGTCTTGTACAGTGAGTCAACTGTCTGGCAGTGAGTGAAAACAAGAAGTAAGTGTTGAAACCTTATAAAAGCAGTCAGAACACAAGTAGTGGATGCAGAACTGTCCTTCCTGTTTAGTAAAGACATTAACATCCACGACAACCAGACCAACACGCCAGAAAAGGGCTGTTACTGTAATAGAACAGAAATTGTGTAAAAGACAAGTCTGGGCATATATATATATATTTTTTTAAATGTGTCAATTTTCACTGTGGTCTTTTATACTACATACAGAACCATGTAAACAATGTGTTGACTAAACTATTTATAACATTAACATTTTAATGACCTACCTTGCCCTTCTGAGTTCTGTATATACAGGTCAAAGTTCCATGATGTTATTCAATTAGAACCCATTCAATTTAAACACCCATGACCATCACTCCTAATTAGCTGCATCAAAGTGGTACTGAAGGTTCCAGTGTTCTAGACTAGAACTCTCCCTACTGGCATCTCAACATTACTGCAGCCTCCAGTCCTCATGATGTCCTCATTCATTTGGGAAGTAATGGGAATAAAATGAATGATGTTCCTGTCATTCCAGCCATTATAATGAGCCCATCCTCCTGTATACCAGCCTCCTCTGTTGTACAGTACTGGTAGAAGCTGTAT
This sequence comes from Oncorhynchus tshawytscha, assembly GCF_018296145.1. Taxonomy (NCBI): domain Eukaryota; kingdom Metazoa; phylum Chordata; class Actinopteri; order Salmoniformes; family Salmonidae; genus Oncorhynchus; species Oncorhynchus tshawytscha. Next base: position 31,171 of record NW_024609638.1, read on the forward strand.
CTAGGAGAGGCAGGAATGAACATCACCACAGCCTGCTGTACTGACTGTGTGGTCTATTGTAGTCTGCTGTCCATAAATATTGCCATTTACTTATCAAAAGCAATGTACAGTCTTTGTGCATATATTTGACCTATGGGTGGTCCCGGGAATCAAACCCATAACGTTGTAGGTGCCATGTTCTACCAACTGAGCCACAGAGGAACATATTCTGAATAGTGTAATGGGCATATATAGATTTCTGATATGATTCAGGAGGTCTGTGAGAGGACAGACAGGAAAGTAGAACAGGGAAGTGACACTGAGTGTGTGCATCTAAACCAACAAAACCACAACCCACCATCACTGTGTCTCATGTTAATACTACTCCTACACACAACCCACCATCACTGTGTCTCATGTTAATACTACTCCTAAACACAACCCACCATCACTGTGTCTCATGTTAATACTACTCCTACACACAACCCACCATCACTGTGTCTCACTGTCCTAAACACAACCCACCATCACTGTGTCTCATGTTAATACTACTCCTACACACAACCCACCATCAATCTGTCTCATGTTAATACTACTCCTAAACACAACCCACCATCAATGTGTCTCATGTTAATACTACTCCTAAACACAACCCACCATCACTGTGTCTCATGTTAATACTACACCTAAACACAACCCACCATCAATCTGTCTCATGTTAGTACTACTCCTAAACACATCCCACCATCACTGTGTCTCATGTTAATACTACTCCTAAACACAACCCACCATCACTGTGTCTCATGTTAATACTACTCCTAAACACAACCCACCATCACTGTGTCTCATGTTAATAAACACAACCCACCATCACTGTGTCTCATGTTAATACTACTCCTAAACACAACCCACCATCACTGTGTCTCATGTTAATACTACTCCTAAACACAACCCACCATCACTGTGTCTCATGTTAATACCATCACTGTGTCTCTAAACACAACCCACCATCACTGTGTCTCATGTTAATACTACTCCTAAACACAACCCACCATCACTGTGTCTCATGTTAATACTACTCCTAAACACAACCCACCATCACTGTGTCTCATGTTAATACTACTCCTAAACACAACCCACCATCACTGTGTCTCATGTTAATACTACTCCTAAACACAACCCACCATCACTGTGTCTCATGTTAATACTACTCCTAAACACAACCCACCATCACTGTGTCTCATGTTAATACTACTCCTAAACACAACCCACCATCACTGTGTCTCATGTTAATACTACTCCTAAACACAACCCACCATCACTGTGTCTCATATTAATTATACTCCTAAACCTTTCACGAAACATTCACTCAATCACTCTTACTCTTACTGTCACTCTTACTTTAGGTCATTTTCAAAAAGTCCCCACTATAATGTACTCTTCTCAAACCGACACGTGTATGTGAGAATCTTACCTTAGTGGGCTCACATTTTGCAGGCAAAAATATTACTGAATAAGCAACATGTACAGGATATATCTCTCAATCAAATGTTCAAAAAAAGTATCCACTATAATCTACCACTGTCTGAGCCCTTAAAATAACATGCAAACCTCTCCACCACCACAGTCTACTCACAATAACATGCAAACCTCTCCACCACAGTCTACTCTCTCAGAACCCTCACAATAACATGCAAACCTACTCCACCACAGTCTACTACTCTTAGAACCCTCACAAGAACATGCAAACCTCTCCACCACAGTCTACTACTCTCAGAACCCTCACAATAACATGCAAAACCCAGTCTACTACTCTTAGAACCCTCACAAGAACATGCAAACCTCTCCACCACAGTCTACTACTCTCAGAACCCTAACATGCAAACCTCTCCACCACAGTCTACTGCTCTCAGAACCCTCACAATAACATGCAAACCTCTCCACCACAGTCTACTACTCTCAGAACCCTCACAAGAACATGCAAAGTCATCCACCCCAGAACCCTCACAATAACATGCAAAAGTCATGCCCATAACAGAGGATTATGGTTCATGGCTATAGACAAATAATAAATTATACATATTTTAAGATATTGTCAAGCATACTTACAGAGTGAAGGGGAGAGAGGTGTTGTAATGAACTATCTGTCAGTCTGAAGAAACAGACACTGACTGTGAGGTATATGAGGTCTGTGGTTGACACAACTTTGAAGTTGTGAAAGACCATAGAGTTGGATAAAAGGCACACTAGCTACAAAGGCTGTTTAAGCATGGGCATAACATTGTTTGCATCCTTTCAGTTTGTTTATCGACTGTCATTAAAATCATGGAGGTTGAAGAAGAAGAAATGTACTACTTTAAAATAGAGAGAGCCGTCAGTTGAGCTGCCGATATTGTCACAGAACCCATCATGAAAAGATGCAAAGCCGTGCCCTCTATCCAACTCTATGTCAGGGACCAAGATGCTGATTCAGAGAGAGCTTCCTTCCTCATTCACACAACGCTGTGTTCAAGAGCATCAAAACTGTGACGTGTGACGGGTACATTCTGACTGACTGACTGATCTACAAATCGGCTTGCATGATAAATAATTACCTTAGATTACTCGTTAGGTCAGTCAGTCTGGCCTCGTCTTTAAAGTCGGCTGTAATGTCGAACGTGGCCACATTTACATGCTTGACAGCCATTATGTCATACAATATTATAATAACTGTGGAATACATTTAAAATCTTTTTCTTATTTTTAAGAATGACAAGCTAAACTGTAATATAAAAAAAAACGTTTTGAATGAATTGTCTTAAACTTTGAGCTTATTTACAACATAATGCATAAATTACCCTGAATCATACTTTATCTAAAGTAGGTAGAAATTCATAATTTTATGTAAAAAAAAGTGTGATTACGGTATTAATATTCCTTCTCATTAATGCCATTGCTCAATAATGTCTGACAGCAACACAAGTACATCATTTCAACACATCAAGATAAACTTGGTCCGAGACTTTACACATTAAAAAGCTGTTGTCAATGTTATCAGTATCAGTCACTGAGAATAGCACATTATGTAATAAAAAAATATCTAAATGTCAAAACCGCACAGAAAAAGAGCAGAAGCATAATATATTTATCATCAATTTACATAATTATCAATACAAGGAAAGTTAATGCAACTGAACAACTGAACTCAAATGTTAAAACTATGGAAAACATTCTGGATATGGTAACAATATGATAGCATGAGAATAAAGGTGTGAGGCCTAGCTTTGGTTTGATACTGTAGCTCTTCAGTCCAAGTTCTGTTTTGGTTCTCTTCAGTCCAGGTTCTGTGGTGGGTTTCTTCAGTCCAGGTTCTGTGGTGGTTTTCTTCAGTCCAATTTTGGTTGTGGTTTTGTTCAGTCCAGGATGTCTTCAGTTCTCATAATTGGAGGGTTGAGCCTCTCTCTGAGGGTCTGTATCACTGGGGATGTCACGACTCCCGCAGAAGACGGCCCCTCTCCTTGTTCGGGGCGCGGAGTTGTTGACGCTCACCAAGGCGTGAGGTCTTCTAGCCATCGCCTGACCTTATTTCAGCGTGCGTAATGAAGGCGTCTTGGCTAGCCAGTGGGGCCTAAACACCTTATTTCAAATCTGGATGGACCACCCACCACGGTAAAGGAGGTGCAGCGGTTTCTAGGGTTTCCAATTACTACCGGAGGTTTATCTGTGGTTTTGGTCAGGTAGCGACTCCCATTACCTCACTGCTGAAATGGGTACGTTTGCAGTGGTTGGCTGAGGCGGACAGGGCTTTTGGTCACCTAAGGGCTCTGTTTACCTCGGCTCCCGTGCTGGCCCATCCGGATCCCTCTTTGGCATTCACAATGGAGGTGGACGAGTCTGAGGCTGGTGTAGGAGCCATGCTCTCTCAGCGCTCGGGTACGCCACCTAAGCTCCGCCCCTGTGCCTTCTTCTCGAGGAAGCTCAGTCCGGCGGAGCAAAACTATGATGTGGGGTACCGGGAGTTGTTGGCTGTTGTCAAGGCGTTGAAGGCGTGGAGACCTTGGCTTGAGGGGGCTAAACACCCTTTTCAAATCTGGACGGACCACTGCACCATGGAGTTCATCCGGGCAGCGAGGAGACTGAATCCTCGTCAGGCAAGGTGGGCCATGTTTTCACCCGTTTTGTTTTCACCCTTTCCTACAGACCAGGTTCCCAGAATGTGAAGGCAGACGCATCCTCCCGGCTGTATGACACAGAGGAGCGGCCCATGGATCCTACCACCATACTCCTGGCCTCATGCCTGGTGGCTCCGGTAGTATGGGATCTGGACGCGGACATTGAACAGGCGTTACGTGCATAGCCCGCTCCCCTCCAGTGTCCCGCTGGGCGTCTGTACATTCCGTCTGCTGTCCGTGACCGGTTGATCTACTGGGCCTCCTACCCTCCTCTGGTCATCCAGGCATCGGTCAGACGGTGCGCTGTTTGAGTGGGAAGTACTGGTGGCCTACCTTGGCCAATGACGTGAGGGTTTATGTTTCCTCCTGCTCGGTGCACCCAGTGTAAGGCTCCTAGGCACCTGCCCAGAGGTAAGCTACACCCCTAAAGCAGCAAAGGGGGGATCAACTCCATATTAATGCCCATGATTTTGGAATTAAATGTTCTGTGAGCAGGTATCCACATACTTTTGTTCATGTTGTGTGTATATACTGAGTGTACAAAACATTAAGGACACCTTCCTAATAATGAGTTGCACCCCCCACTTTTGCCCTCAGAACAGCCTCAGTTTGTCAGGGCATGGACTTACAAGGTGCCAAAAGGGTTCCACAGGGATGCTGGCCCATGTTGACTCCAATGCTTCCCACAGTTGTCCTTTGGGTGGTGGACCATTCTTGATACACACAGCGCTTGATGGGTGGCTACTTTGAAGAATCTCAAATATTAAATATATTTTGATTTGTTTAACACTTTTTTGGTTACTACATGATTCCATATGTGTTAGTCTTCACTATTATTCTACAATGTAAAACTAGTACAAATAAAGAAAAACCCTGGAATGAGTAAGTGTGTCCAAACTTTTGAATGGTACTGTATATAGTGTATAATGTGTATATGTATGGTGTATTATACAGGGCACATTTGAAAAAGAGACCTAGTTCTCAATATGTACTCCATGTTAAAATAAATGTTAAATAAAATAAACAAACATTATTTGGGAATGAGTATGATAAAAGGTACCTCTCCATGGGATCTCCATTCTCCCTTCTAAACCTCTATGTCCCCAAAGAGAGACACCTACCTTGGAAGGTCAGTGAACAGTTAGGGGTCAAGAGCCACGCCATGTTGGAGACCATAGCACTCATTCTATATGACATCCCATTCTCACTAAACAATGATGTATTATTCTCACTAAACAATGATGTATTATATTCTCTATCTACTAGTTGGACAAAATGGTGGACTGTTATTCTTCGAAGAACAAAAGCCTTTAAACCATCAATAACCTCACTGCTGGGTCTGAATTTCTTAACTGTGAGATGTATTATTATCAATGACAGAACATTCCAGAATGTTCCATCTCTGTGTTCTGGAATGGAATGCCCTCGCTGACTGAATTACCCTCCACACTCCAAACATCCATGTTATGTCATATTGTGTCTGTGTGTTTTAAAAATGACAATGAATAATATTTCATGTAACTGGTTGTGTGTCTAGGTGCGGATATATATTTTTTTACCTTTATTTAACTATGCATGTCAGTTTAGAACAAATTCTTAGTTTCAATGACAGCCTAGGAACAGTGGGTTAACTGCCTTATCAGGGGTAGAACGTCAGATTTTTATCTTGTCAGCTCAGGGATTTGATCTTTCAACCTCTTGGTTACTTGTCCAATGCTCTAACCACTAGGCTACCTGCCACCTATTGCTCCTTCTGAAAGTGTCTGTATATTTTGTGCATGATGATGGTGATGAAGGTGAATGAACCACTATTGCTCTCCAAACCAATGTACATGTCTTATTTGTAGTGACTGTATGTACTGTACAGTAGAAGAGGTGTGATGTTGAACGCTTTCCCTTTTGTCTCCATTGAAGATGATGTTATAACGAGGTGAAAACAATGATGAGGTTTATTCATTAAAGTCACACTTCACACACTAGCTTCAAAAACAACAACATTTGATAAAAGCGATAAGAAACCTTGCATCAAGCAGAACTCTTTCCTGGACATAAAAACAAAAAAATATACCAAACTTAAACTACGTGTATCATCTAATAGTACCATGTGAAGTAATACAATATAATAGAAGCAGATATAATGACTTTCTGGTTCTAAGCTTCATACAGCATATAGTCTCACAAGTCTGATTGTTTCAGAAATATAACATACAAACATATATAGTTATATAAAATACAACTGTACCTTGAGGTTGTCTACTTCAGAAATATAACATACAAACATATATAGTTATATAAAATACAACTGGACCTTGAGGTTGCCTACTTCAGAAATATAACATACAATCATATATAGTTATATAAAATACAACTGGACCTTGAGGTTGCCTTCTTCAGAAATATAACATACAAACATATATAGTTATATAAAATACAACTGGACCTTGAGGTTGCCTACTTCAGAAATATAACATACAAACATATATAGTTATATAAAATACAACTTATGTTCAGGTCTTCTTGGTTCTGGGTTTGTTGTGTTCAGGTCTTCTTGGTTCTGGGTTTGTTATGTTCATGTCTTCTTGGTTCTGGGTTTGTTGTGTTCATGTCTTCTTGGTTCTGGGTTTGTTGTGTTCAGGTCTTCTTGGTTCTGGGTTTGTTATGTTCAAGTCTTCTTGGTTCTGGGTTTATTATGTTCAGGTCTTCTTGGTTCTGGGTTTGTTGTGTTCAGGTCTTCTTGGTTCTGGGTTTGTTATGTTCATGTCTTCTTGGTTCTGGGTTTGTTGTGTTCATGTCTTCTTGGTTCTGGGTTTGTTGTGTTCAGGTCTTCTTGGTTCTGGGTTTGTTATGTTCAAGTCTTCTTGGTTCTGGGTTTATTGACTGTACTGTAGATCTCAGAGGCATCCACCTCAGCTGCTTGTGCTGCTGCTGGTCTGAGGAGAGAGAAACAGAAATGAAACAAAGGAACCCTAAAAACCAAAAAACCAAACCAAAAAAATCACTCTCGGAGAATGACTGGTAAGTAGTCGCTCATAGACATGTAAGTCAGGTCGGGGGCATAGCTGCTAGCTGACATTTCTATTGCAGTAACATTGAAGGGGTCTGGTTAATATTACTTACACGGAACCCAAACCAGCTTTGCGCCATCGTGCGCTCTCGTGCATACATTTATTTTGATGACCCCCCCACACCAAACGCGATCACGACACGCAGGTTAAAATATCAAAACAAACTCTGAACAAATGACATTAATTTGGGGACAGGTCGAAAAGCATTAAACTTGGATGGCAATTTAGCTAGTTAGCTTGCACTTGCTAGCTAATTTGTCCTATTTAGCTAGCTTGCTGTTGCTAGCTAATTTGTCCTGGGATATAAACATTGTGTTGTTATTTTTCCTGAAATGCACAAGGTCCTCTACTCCGACAATTAATCCACACATAAACGGCCAACTGAATCGTTTCTAGTCATCTCTCCTCCTTCCAGGGTTTTTCATCTTTGAACTTAAATGGTGATTGCATCTAAACTTTCATATTATTGAAAGTGTAACCGGCAAAACAGTTAGTCTTTCAATCAATTTTGTATTGAGGTATAACCAATGAGATGGCATGTGGGTACCTGCTTCTATAAACCAATGAGGAGATGTGAGAGGCAGGACTTTCAGTGCGATCTGCGTCAGAAATAGAAAGGACTTCTATTTTAGCCCTTGGCATGGCAGACGCTCCTTGGCGCGGGGGAGCAGTGTGGGAGCAGTGTGGGTGCTATAATTTAATAACATGGATTTCTAAATGTATTTTGTGACGCTCGCACACACACGATATATTCCCTATATAGCTATATATATATAAAGATATGTTTCAATACAATATGAACACCTCCACAGGGATCTTCCCTGTAGTTCTACATTATAATACTATCAACATGCAAACAATACAGTGCTTGAAATGTCATATGTCTTTGTTTCTTCTCTGATTAGTGTGTCAGTGTGAATCATTTACCATATTTCCTCCCTTTCAGGTGTATAACATTACAACTGTATTGCTAATAGGTTATGTGATGGTAGATGGACTGAGGTGAAATAATCCTCAGCAGCCAAGGTGATAATGGACTGAGGTAAGATAACCCTCAGCAGCCAAGGTGATAATGGACTGAGGTGAAATAACCCTCAGCAGCCAAGGTGATAATGGACTGAGGTGAGATAACCCACAGCAGCCAAGGTGATAATGGACTGAGGTGAGATAACCCTCAGCAGCCAAGGTGATAATGGACTGAGGTGAGATAACCTCCAGCAGCCAAGGTGATAATGGACTGAGGTGAGATAACCTCCAGCAGCCAAGGTGATAATGGACTGAGGTGAAATAACCCTCAGCAGCCAAGGTGATAATGGACTGAGGTGAAATAACCCTCAGCAGCCAAGGTGAATGGACTGAGGTGAGATAACCCTCAGCAGCCAAGGTGATAATGGACTGAGGTGAGATAACCTCCAGCAGCCAAGGTGATAATGGACTGAGGTGAAATAACCCTCAGCAGCCAAGGTGATAATGGACTGAGGTGAGATAACCCTCAGCAGCCAAGGTGATAATGGACTGAGGTGAGATAACCTCCAGCAGCCAAGGTGATAATGGACTGAGGTGAAATAATCCTCAGTAGCCAAGGTGATAATGGACTTAGGTGAGATAACCTCCAGCAGCCAAGGTGATAATGGACTGAGGTGAGATAAATCTCAGCAGCCAAGGTGATAATGGACTGAGGTGAAATAATCCTCAGCAGTCAAGGTGATAATGGACTGAGGTGAAATAACCCTCAGCAGCCAAGGTGATAATGGACTGAGGTGAGATAACCCTCAGCAGCCAAGGTGATAATGGACTGAGGTGAAATAATCCTCAGTAGCCAAGGTGATAATGGACTGAGGTGAAATAACCCTCAGCAGCCAAGGTGATAATGGACTGAGGTGAAATAACCCTCAGCAGCCAAGGTGATAATGGACTGAGGTGAATAACCCCAGCAGCCAAGGTGATAATGGACTGAGGTGAAATAATCCTCAGCAGCCAAGGTGATAATGGACTGAGGTGAAATAACCCTCAGCAGCCAAGGTGATAATGGACTGAGGTGAAATAATCCTCAGCAGCCAAGGTGATAATGGACTGAGGTGAGATAACCCTCAGCAGCCAAGGTGATAATGGACTGAGGTGAAATAATCCTCAGCAGCCAAGGTGATAATGGACTGAGGTGAAATAATCCTCAGCAGCCAAGGTGATAATGGACTGAGGTGAGATAACCCTCAGCAGCCAAGGTGATAATGGACTGAGGTGAAATAATCCTCAGCAGCCAAGGTGATAATGGACTGAGGTGAAATAATCCTCAGCAGCCAAGGTGATAATGGACTGAGGTGAAATAATCCTCAGCAGCCAAGGTGATAATGGACTGAGGTGAGATTACCCTCAGCAGCCAAGGTAATAATGGACTGAGGTGAGATAACCCTCAGCAGCCAAGGTGATAATGGACTGAGGTGAGATAACCCTCAGCAGCCAAGGTGATAATGGACTGAGGTGAAATAACCCTCAGCAGCCAAGGTGATAATGGACTGAGGTGAAATAACCCTCAGCAGCCAAGGTGATAATGGACTGAGGTGAAATAACCCTCAGCAGCCAAGGTGATAATGGACTGAGGTGAAATAACCCTCAGCAGCCAAGGTGATAATGGACTGAGGTGAAATAACCCTCAGCAGCCAAGGTGATAATGGACTGAGGTGAAATAACCCTCAGCAGCCAAGGTGATAACGGCTGGGGTCATTTTTGCTTGTTTTTTTCTGTTTTCCAAATACCATTTAAAAGTGTTTTAATTGTGTAGAAATGCAGTAAATGAGATTCAACTTTCCACCCCCCCATCCAGATTAGGTTGTAAACAAGCAAACTTCTCCTTTAATGCTGTGTGTTCCCAATGTTCTAGTATTGACTCTATGTTGCTGTAATGGCAGAATATGCTCACTGGGTGGCAGAACTGGGGAGGTTGAATTTCACAGCAGCGTATTGGACATCTTGGTCCTGTTTCTGTGGTTGATGCAGCTGGACGGTGGAGTACAGAGGCACTTCCTGGTTTTTGGAGTGAGAGAAGTGGACGCTGGCGTAGTGAACATCATCCTGGTCGTCTGTGGACTCTGTCTGTGCTGCAGTAGGGGTCATGTCCATGTTTGAGATGTTGTCATACACTGGACTAGAGTCTCCCTGATGGAGAGAGAGGACAGACAACATGAGGAGTGGAAATGTTCCACAAAGAATACACAGTCATCACAGTCACCTTCTGATTCCAACAGACTCACCTGTCCATCATCTGCTGTGTCTCTTGTGTTGGAGGTGGATGTGGAGTTCTTCTTCCTGTTTTGTACATGAATGAATGTATGAAGATATCAATCAATCAATTAATAAATTAAGTTACTTTTATTTATTTTTATTGAACCGTTATTTAACTAGGCAAGTCAGTTAAGAACAAATTCAAATTTACAATGACTAAAGTGAAATTATATAAAAATATATGCAATATCACTCACCTGAACCACATGAGTCCAGAGAGACAGAGGATGAGAACCAGAACAACAACAATGATTCCTACAGCTGCAGTCTGAACTGATATTTGTTTCCCTATAATAAAATATGGATGATATGAGGACATGGCATGTTCTTATAATCTAAAATCTAACACATTATAGAATATCAACACAATACGTGTTAATACTTTGGGATCTTATAAAACTTGTGACATCATAAGCCAACACATAATTATAAACCAAAGTGTAATCAGTCAAAACACAATGATTAAGATCAGCTTGAAACCTGTCAATTTGTATTGAAGTATTGAAGATGTAACTTTACCTGCTACAATGATCATCAGAGCTGTAGAGTTCATAGATCCTCTTCCATTCTGGGCCTCACAGTAATATTCTCCTCTGTCCTCAGAGATGATGTTAGTGATGCTGTAACTCTGTCCTGATGCTTTTGGTGAGGTTACGTTCTTCTTGTACCAGGTGTATTTGTCCACAGGTGGGTTGGCATCACTGCTGCAGGTCAGAGTCACTGAACTGCCCTCCACTATTTCACCAGAGGGACTGACTGACACTGAGGTGTTCTTTGGGCCATCTGGTGTTGAAGATGACTGAACAAATAAGAACTCATATACCATGTAAGGAAGCAAGAGATTATGTAAATTAGTATAGATTAGTATATTACACTGACATGTAGAACCATGTAAGGAAGCAAGAGATTATGTAAATTAGTATAGATTAGTATATTACACTGACATGTAGAACCATGTATTACAGAGATGATGTACATTAGTAGAGATTAGTATATTACACTGACATGTAGAACCATGTATTGCAGAGATGATGTAAATTAGTAGAGATTAGTATATTACACTGACATGTAGAACCATGTATTGCAGAGATGATGTAAATTAGTAGAGATTAGTATATTACACTGACATGTAGAACCACGTATTGCAGAGATGATATCAATGACTTTCACTGTAGATATATCAACACCCCATGTACTCACATCTGACAGTGAGAGTCTCTTCTGGAGAGAGGATTCTCTCTAAGCCTTCTACAGCACAGGAGTAGTTCCCTGCATCCTCACTGCTGACTGGGTCTAGGATCAGGCTGTTATAACTGGTGATTGTGTTGGTTAGACGTTGTCCGTTCTTGTACCAGATGTAGGTGGGGTTGAGACCGACTGTACATTGGGTTCTACATCTCAGTGTGACTCTCTCCCCCTCTGACACAGACGTAGGATCCATCTCCAACAGGATATCTAAGAGGAAACATCAGTCATATTTGACTCCAGACAGGCTTGTCATGTGATTAGACTTGTCCTATTACAGTAATAACTGTAGGTGTAGTATTACCTGTGACAGTCAACATCACACCAGGAAGACCAGAAAATCTCCCCTTATTTGTTGTTATTAATCTGAATTTGTATTCAGCCGAGTCCTTCTCTGTCAGGTGTGTTATTGTCATGGTGTGGTGGTTCTCTGTGTTCCTATTGTACTCCACATGACCTGCAGACTCTGGATATGACCTGACATCTACAGGGTGTTTCTGTGTAAACCAGAATGAACCTTGTTCTATATAACTAGTGGGATGAGTGTAAGAGCAGGATATGTCCACTGTGGAGCCCTTCAAGACACAGATTCTCCTCTTGGTGTAAGTCACCCTCCAGCAGTTGTGACCCTGAACACCTGAAACATAAAGAGGCTCTCTGTTAATAACTTTAACTTTTCATGTCTTGTTTCTTTTGGTGCAAAGTAAAGAAGTAAACTGTTCATTTCAAGTCATTTCAGTATGAATCATAGCCATTTGAGCTGTTGGTATTGCTAGAGTGAAACACTGTGTTTGAATCAACACTTTTTTCCCCACTTACACACTGCAGGAGAGGGGAGATCCTCATGGCCTTTTACAGCACAGGAGTAACTATCGTCATAGTTACTGGAGACTGAGTATTTGTACTGGGGGGAGGTGCTCTCATCTAGATGTTGTCCGTTCTTGTACCAGATGTATGTGGGGTTACCAGTCAGAGTACAGGTGGTGCTACAGGTCAGTGTGTTGTCATATATCCTCTCCACCTTTAGATCTGAAGGGAGAGGTTATGAAACAATAATGGAGGAAGTCTGTCAGTCACCACCATGTCACTGTTCTCATAGAACATGTAATAAATAACTTGACTTGTACTGTAATATTTATACAGTACCTGTGAGACTGAGAGTGAATCCATATGAATGTTTCCATTCTGAATACTGGTTTGTTTTATAGAAGAATTGATATGTTGTTATGTCACTCTGTCTCAGGTCTGTGATTCTCAGGATACAGTCCTTCTCTGTAGTTCCACTGTACTCCACACGCCCATCATACTTAGGGTCCCATCTCAGATCATACAGCTTACCATTCAACTGTGTGCTATACCAGACTATCTCTGTGACTTGGGTCACACTGGGAACAGGACAGCGAATGTCCACTGAACTCCCCTTTAAGGCACAGACACTCCTCACAGTATTTTGTCCCAGAACACCTGAAACACAGTGTCACAGGACTCAACCTTGAAAGAACTTAATTTGTGACGTCATAAACAGGGAAACTAAAACATTATGAATGATAACATACCTGCTACAGACCAGAGAAAGACCACCAACACACTTCCTGCTGTTCTCAAGGCCATTGTTGCATCTCCCACCCTGCAGTCTTAGAAACATAAACAACAACTCACTCTATAGCTGGTGAATAACTCCACCTGATACATTGAAGTATAAACTGTAAATGGGGTACAGGACCTCATTACTGAAGATGAACCAAGCTCATATTGTATTGTGTTGTATTGTGCTATATGGTTCTCTATGTGAATACTGTCTGTCTGTAAGTCTATTGCACTATGTATGTAATGTGTGTGATGTGTTGCACGTCTGTCTATTTAAGATGACATGATGTATGATGCAAAAAAATATTTCTTTATGGATATCATCATTATCATAAACAACATCACCATCATCATCAGTATCGTCATCGTCATCACCATCATCACCATCATTATAAACAACAACAACAGATATTTCTACATTGATTCTACCATGACACACACACACACACAAACACACACACACCATCTGTAGTGAAGACCCATAAGGCCCATGGAGTCTGTATCAAAGTCTAGAGAGCTGGTTGTTATGGATGTAGAAAAGTTAAAACACACATCCTACACAGTAGAGATGTCAACTCTACTCCCTATTAGTCTGGTCCTGAAGGGCCCTCAGATAAATTAACTGTGTCAATCACACCCACACACACAGGCCAGCACAATCACACACACACACACACACACACACACACACACACACACACACACACACACACACACACACACACACGTACACTGAGCAGGGATTCAGTTGTTTACATGTCTTTTTTACCCTGGTTAATCATCTTATCACTATTTAGATCAACACTCCTACACTGAGACACTTTATGAATACTGACCCTGATGTAACAACCAAAACACAGCTCATAACAACAAGTAAAATGATACATTACCCTCAATAATATGACTTGACTAAAAACAGATAACCAGAAACTATATTTCCAGATATTGTCAAGAGGACTTACAGAGTGAAGTGAAGGGGAGAGGTCTTGTACAGTGAGTCAACTGACTGGTAGTGTGTGGCAACTGTTACTAAGTGTCATTTATGTGGTTGACACATATTTAAAGTAGTCAGGACAAAAGTAGCTGAAAAAGAGGAAGAAAAGGACAGTTCTAAGAAGGGAGATTACTGTATTCAAATGGGCCCTACATTTCTAAAATGGACAAAATGTCCCCCATATCCACTTTTATTTAGATACAGAACCATGTTAAAACCTCTTGAGGATTGGGCTGAATACTGCCCCCTTTGGAGGAAGTGCGTGCCCATAGTAAACAGAAAGAATTTTTGTCCAAAATTTCTAATATATGCATATAATAATTATTATTGAATAGAAAACACTCTAAAGTTTCTAAAACCGTTTAAATTATGTCTGTATGTAAAGCAGAACTCTCAGGGCAGCCATTCTCCCAAACTCTCTCTTGGCAACAGAGAAGTTGGGACACCTTTGACGTCATCGCCCCCACCCTTCCCAACCAGCTACGGATCCAGGAACAGTTTCTATGTGTTCAGCGCGATGTCTGCTTTCAAATGGGGCGTTCATTGTGAGAATCTCGCGCACCCTCGTCCTTTGGCGGGCTAAAACGTTCGGGTCACGCGAAAATACATGCACTCTATTGCGCTCGTCTGAATTGGAGCTCTCTCTTTTTCCATGAAACACCAATTGATGTCGGTTTGTCTGTTCTCGCTGATTATTGTTTTACACGTTTAAAAGATCCTAAAGCTTAATTCTGCACTTAGTTTGACCAGTTTAGTCGACATATAATATGTAATTTTGAAGTTTTGATGCGCAAGAGTGCGGGACCAGAAGTCTTTTTGGGTGCATTTCAGCTGAAGCTGTTAGCATATGCTAATACAGAGACACACAACTTGAAACCAAACGATGTATTGGGTAAATATAACTCCTTCCTCGTCTTCTGATCGAAGAACATCAAAGGTAAGGGAATATTTATGTGGTTAATTTTGGGTTTCTGTGCTCTCCAAACGTAGAGGAGACATACTGCTAATATCTGAGCGCCGCCTCATATTATAGCCTAGTGAACGAATTCTGTAACGTTAAAAATAAATGTAACACAGCAGTTGCATTAAGAAGAAGTGTATCTTTGTAACTATATGTAGAACATGTATATTTAGTCATGTGTATTGCTTGTTATCTGACGTTATCTGTTGGAGCTATATCATTTCTCCGGACATTTGAGTAGCATTTTTGAAAATGTCGTCATTGTAAACAGAGATTTATGGATATAAATGGCATATTATTGAAAAAAAACATAAATGTACTGTGTAACATGTCCTATTACTGTCATCTGATGAAGATTTTCAAAAGGTTAGTGAATGATTTATTTTTTAATCCTGCTTTTATAATTTTATATTTTCTGGGACAAAATGGCTGCCTCTTGTCTTTGTTTCGGTGGTGGTCTAATATAAATGTGTGGTGTGTTTTCGCCGTAAAACATTTTAGAAATCTGACTTGCTGGGTAGATGAACAAGGTGTTTATCTTTCATTTGAGCTATTGGACTTGTTAATGTGTGGAGGTTAAATATTTCTAAGAATTTTTTGCATTTTGCGTTATGGTAATGAGCTTGAGCCTGTAGTCACGATCCCGGATCCGGGATGGGTAGCATCAAGAGGTTTTAACAATATGTTGACTATTCTATTTTGAATGTTTATAATATCTTAGAATGTGTTGCCTTGTCCCTCTGAGTTCTACATGGAACAGGTCAAAGTTCCATTTACATTTGGTCAGTTCCATGATGTCATTCATTCTATTCTACAAACACATTCAATTTACTCTCCTCATCAGCTGTATCAAAGTGGTACTGAATGTTCCAGTGTTCTATACTAGAGTTCTCCCTACTGGCATCACAACATTACTGCACCATCCTAATAATAATGACCTTAATACTGTTGGGCTAATATCAACATTACAAACTGACAATACATCAGATAGAATGGAGAAACACAACACCGACTACTTGATAAAGTCACATTTAAACACAAAAACACTGATGTCTGTAGTACAACATGCCTCTATCATATTATGTTACACTGTTTGACCCTTGTGTACAGTACTGGTAGTAGCATTAGTTAGCAGAGACATCAGTATCATCATCACCATAGTCTGCTGTGTTGACTGCTGCTGTCCATATACTGTATAGTCTAATGTAGCCTGTTATCCATATATAGTCTAATGTAGCCTGTTATACATATATAGTCTAATGTAGCCTGTTATACATATATAGTCTAATGTAGCCTGATATCCATATATAGTCTAATGTAGCCTGTTATCCATCAATAGTCTAATGTAGCCTGTTATCCATATATAGTCTAATGTAGCCTGTTATCCATATATAGTCTAATGTAGCCTGTTATTATCTAATAGCCTGTTATCCATCAGGTATAGTCTAATGTAGCCTGTTATCCATATATAGTCTAATGTAGCCTGTTATCCATATATAGTCTAATGTAGCCTGTTATCCATATATAGTCTAATGTAGCCTGTTATCATATATATTCTAATGTAGCCTGTTCTCCATATATAGTCTAATGTAGCCTGTTATACATATATAGTCTAATGTAGCCTGATATCCATATATAGTCTAATGTAGCCTGTTATCCATCAATAGTCTAATGTAGCCTGTTATCCATCAATAGTCTAATGTAGCCTGTTATACATATATAGTCTAATGTAGCCTGTTATCCATATATAGTCTAATGTAGCCTGTTATCCATATATGAGCTAGACTTGTTAATGTGTGGAGGTTAAATATTTTTAAGTCTAATGTAGCCTGTTATCATATATATATAGTCTAATGTAGCCTGTTATCCATATATAGTCTAATGTAGCCTGTTATCCATATATAGTCTAATGTAGCCTGTTATCCATCAATAGTCTAATGTAGCCTGTTATCCATATATAGTCTAATGTAGCCTGTTATCCATATATAGTCTAATGTAGCCTGTTATCCATATATAGTCTAATGTAGCCTGATATCCCATGTATAGTCTAATGTAGCCTGTTATCCATATATAGTCTAATGTAGCCTGATATCCATATATAGTCTAATGTAGCCTGTTATCCATATATAGTCTAATGTAGCCTGATATCCATATATAGTCTAATGTAGCCTGTTATCCATATATAGTCTAATGTAGCCTGTTATCCATATATAGTCTAATGTAGCCTGTTATCCATATATAGTCTAATGTAGCCTGTTATCCATATATAGTCTAATGTAGCCTGTTATCCATATATAGTCTAATGTAGCCTGTTATCCATATCCATATATAGTCTAATGTAGCCTGTTATCCATATATAGTCTAATGTAGCCTGTTATCCATATATAGTCTAATGTAGCCTGTTATCCATATATAGTCTAATGTAGCCTGTTATCCATATATAGTCTAATGTAGCCTGTTATCCATATATAGTCTAATGTAGCCTGATATCCATATATAGTCTAATGTAGCCTGATATCCATATATAGTCTAATGTAGCCTGTTATCCATATATAGTCTAATGTAGCCTGATATCCATATATAGTCTAATGTAGCCTGTTATCCATATATAGTCTAATGTAGCCTGTTATCCATCAATAGTCTAATGTAGCCTGTTATCCATCATATATAGTCTAATGTAGCCTGTTATCCATATATAGTCTAATGTAGCCTGTTATCCATATATAGTCTAATGTAGCCTGTTATCCATATATAGTCTAATGTAGCCTGTTATCCATATATAGTCTAATGTATCCAGTTATCCATATATAGTCTAATGTAGCCTGTTATCCATATATAGTCTAATGTAGCCTGTTCTCCATATATAGTCTAATGTAGCCTGTTATCTATACATATTCTAATGTAGCCTGTTATCCATATATAGTCTAATGTAGCCTGTTATCCATATATAGTCTAATGTAGCCTGTTATCCATATATAGTCTAATGTAGCCTGTTATCCATATATAGTCTAATGTAGCCTGTTCTCCATATATAGTTTAATGTTGTGGTGAAATCCTGCACAGAGCCTTCACCGTGCGCTGCCACTTTGAGAGCACATCTGGCTCTCTGTGTGGAGCTGTTGGTTGGTGCACAGTGTGTGCAACTCTGTAGAAGTTCTGTTTATTTTCAGCGTGCTTAGTTGTAAGTGTTAAGTTGATCGCCGGTGTTACCTCTCTAGGTTGTGGTTTTAAAATAATTATTTTTCCAGACGTTGAAGTTAGTTTCACTTTAGGTTCTGAATGAAAGATGAAAAGAGGTGATTTATAGATGTCTGTGTTTGGGCCAAATGAAAGCTGGTCCAGACCGGGCAAAATCTCAAACAAACACAGACGACTTTGATTGGTTCAGATTTGGTCCAGACCAGACCCAAAACCAACGTTCGTGAACGTGGAAATCAGGGCCGGTCCAGAATGCAAAAAAAACAAAAACATCCAGAAAGTGTCAGTGTTGGACGTTGCTTACTGAGGTAAAGCCTACAGTGTTGTCTGAAATGTAATTTTAGGAATGCCCATCTATGCACATATATTTCCAAGATGGCGTAGCAGTAAGTCGTCCTGTCGTGTCGTGTCCCTTGTGTATATCGTTTCTTTTTCGTTTTTTACATATTTTTCTTCGCATGTCTCTTTAAAAACATTTTGCTAAACCTAAGCTTCAAATACTCTCCTGCAACCCGCCTCACCCAATGTAGCTATTTTTCCCAAAGTATTTATATTTACTTCGGAAAACGGAACCCCTCAACTGAAGCTAGCCAGCTAACCACCAGCTATGCTAGCGGTCTTCAGCTAACCGGTCATCAGCTAACCTTTAGCTCGGAAAGCTCTCGCCAGTTCGAACAACGCGACTCTAACCAGAGCATAACGGACCTATTTATTTTTCATCCCCGGATTCCCACCGCAAACAGAACATTTTTCAGCTGGATCTTCACAACTAGCTATCTAGCTAAACCGCAACCCCGGATGATTACTCCTGGCTAGCGTTTCCACCCACTTAGCTTGAAGCTAGCCCGGCCAGCGCACCTGTGCTACCACCGTAGCATACTCCTGGGCTACAATACCCGGGCCCACGACCGGTCTATCGATGTCACCGCATGAAGAGGAATAAACAGACTCACCCCATCGCGACGTCCCCCAAAGGCTAACTCTCTAGCCCTCGCTAACTCCCTGCTTGCTAATTCGGCCTGCTAACTGCTACCTTGTTTAGCCCGGGCCTACAAACGGGCCTGCTAACCGTCTGAATCGCAGCGTCCCAAACACTCACTGTACCCATATTTACTTTCTATCTCTTTTTGATTTTTAATTTGTTTATACCTTCCGGAAACCTGCCTCACCCAATGTGATACGGAATCGCTATTATTTTTAATTTTTAGAACACACTCAAGAACCTCCAGAAGCTAACCAGCTAACTAGCTACAAGCTATTTAGTCATTGTTAGTTTTTTAACCTGGATAACACTCGCCAGTCCAGCTTCCCTGCCCCATCCACCGCTGCCCCCTGGACACTGATCTCTTGGCTACATAGCTGATGCACGCTGGACTGTCCATTAATCACGGTACTCCATTCTGCTTGTTTGTTTTATCTGTTGGCCCCGTTGCCTAGTCAACGCCATTTTACCTGCTGTTGTTGTGCTAGCTGATTAGCTGTTGTCTCACCTACTGTTTTAGCTAGCTTTCCCAATTCAACACCTGTGATTACTGTATGCCTCGCTGTATGTCTCTCTCAAATGTCAATATGCCTTGTATACTGTTGTTCAGGTTAGTTATCATTGTTTTAGTTCACAATGGAGCCCCTAGTTCCACTCTTCATACCCCTGATAACTCCTTTGTCCCACCTCCCACACATGCGGTGACCTCACCCATTACAACCAGCATGTCCAGAGATACAACCTCTCTCATCATCACCCAGTGCCTGGGCTTACCTCCGCTGTACCCGCACCCCACCATACCCCTGTCTGCGCATTATGCCCTGAATATATTCTACCATGCCCAGAAACCTGCTCCTCTTATTCTCTGTCCCCAACGCTCTAGGCGACCAGTTTTGATAGCCTTTAGCCGCACCCTCATACTACTCCTTCTCTGTTCCGCGGGTGATGTGGAGGTAAACCCAGGCCCTGCATGTCCCCAGGCACCCTCATTTGTTGACTTCTGTGATCGAAAAAGCCTTGGTTTCATGCATGTCAACATCAGAAGCCTCCTCCCTAAGTTTGTTTTACTCACTGCTTTAGCACACTCTGCTAACCCTGATGTCCTTGCTGTGTCTGAATCCTGGCTCAGGAAGGCCACCAAAAATTCAGAGATTTCCATACCCAACTATAACATTTTCCGTCAAGATAGAACTGCCAAAGGGGGAGGAGTTGCAGTCTACTGCAGAGAGAGCCTGCAAAGTAATGTCATACTTTCCAGGTCCATACCCAAACAGTTCGAACTACTAATTTTGAAAATTACTCTCTCCAGAAATAAGTCTCTCACTGTTGCCGCCTGCTACCGACCCCCCTCAGCTCCCAGCTGTGCCCTGGACACCATTTCTGAATTGATCGCCCCCCATCTAGCTTCAGAGTTTGTTCTGTTAGGTGACCTAAACTGGGACATGCTTAACACCCCGCCAGTCCTACAATCTAATCTAGATGCCCTCAATCTCACACAAATCATCAAGGAACCCACCAGGTACAACCCTAACTCTGTAAACAAGGGCACCCTCATAGACATCATCCTGACCAACTGGCCCTCCAAATACACCTCCGCTGTCTTCAACCAGGATCTCAGCGATCACTGCCTCATTGCCTGTATCCGCTACGGAGCCGCAGTCAAACGACCACCCCTCATCACTGTCAAACGCTCCCTAAAACACTTCTGTGAGCAGGCCTTTCTAATCGACCTGGCCCGGGTATCCTGGAAGGACATTGACCTCATCCCGTCAGTTGAGGATGCCTGGTCATTCTTTAAAAGTAACTTCCTCACCATTTTAGATAAGCATGCTCCGTTCAAAAAATGCAGAACTAAGAACAGATACAGCCCTTGGTTCACCCCAGACCTGACTGCCCTCGACCAGCACAAAAACATCCTGTGGCGGACTGCAATAGCATCGAATAGTCCCCGTGATATGCAACTGTTCAGGGAAGTCCGGAACCAATACACGCAGTCAGTCAGGAAAGCTAAGGCCAGCTTCTTCAGGCAGAAGTTTGCATCCTGTAGCTCCAACTCCAAAAAGTTCTGGGACACTGTGAAGTCCATGGAGAACAAGAGCACCTCCTCCCAGCTGCCCACTGCACTGAGGCTAGGTAACACAGTCACCACCGATAAATCCATGATTATCGATAACTTCAATAAGCATTTCTCAACGGCTGGCCATGCCTTCCGCCTGGCTACTCCAACCTCGGCCAACAGCTCCGCCCCCCCGGCAGCTCCTCGCCCAAGCCTCTCCAGGTTCTCCTTTACCCAAATCCAGATAGCAGATGTTCTGAAAGAGCTGCAAAACCTGGACCCGTACAAATCAGCTGGGCTTGACAATCTGGACCCTCTATTTCTGAAACTATCCGCCGCCATTGTCGCAACCCCTATTACCAGCCTGTTCAACCTCTCTTTCATATCGTCTGAGATCCCCGAGGATTGGAAAGCTGCCGCAGTCATCCCCCTCTTCAAAGGGGGAGACACCCTGGACCCAAACTGTTACAGACCTATATCCATCCTGCCCTGCCTATCTAAGGTCTTCGAAAGCCAAGCCAACAAACAGGTCACTGACCATCTCGAATCCCACCGTACCTTCTCCGCTGTGCAATCTGGTTTCCGAGCCGGTCACGGGTGCACCTCAGCCACACTCAAGGTACTAAACAATATCATAACCGCCATCGATAAAAGACAGTACTGTGCAGCCGTCTTCATCGACCTTGCCAAGGCCTTCGACTCTGTCAATCACCATATTCTTATCGGCAGACTCAGTAGCCTCGGTTTTTCGGATGACTGCCTTGCCTGGTTGACCAATTACTTTGCAGACAGAGTTCAGTGTGTCAAATCGGAGGGCATGCTGTCCGGTCCTCTGGCAGTTTTTCTTTATGGGGGTGCTCACACCAATTTCTACCGGGTACATGACCATCTGATCATTTTCACTCAGTGTTAATATCAAAATGATGTTGCCTACCTCCTCATGCCTTTTGCACACATTGTATATAGACTCCCCCTTTGTTTTCTACTGTGTTATTGACTTGTTAATTGTTTACTCCATGTGTAACTCTGTGTTGTCTGCTCACACTGCTATGCTTTATCTTGGCCAGGTCGCAGTTGCAAATGAGAACTTGTTCTCAACTACTAGCCTACCTGGTTAAATAAAGGTGAAATAAATAAAAATAAATAAAAAAGGTCTACCATTTGTAAAACACAAAAAAAAATGTCCAGTTCGGACCTGACCAAAAAAGATGTCCAAAAGATGTCGGCCTGTTCTTACGGGGGTGTTTTCTACCATGTCGACCTGTTCTTACGGGGGTGTTTTCTACAATGTCGACCTGTTCTTACGGGGGTGTTTTCTACCATGTCAGCCTGTTCTAACGGGGGTGTTTTCTACCATGTCGGCCTGTTCTTACGGGGGTGTTTTCTACCATGTCGGTCCACAATGGAATGTTATGAATGCCCATCCATTTGGTAGGTCCACCGTTTGTAAAACAGGCCGTTGTATCAACTTAATTAGTCCTGATTCATGTGACTAATCAATGTGGCTAATTAAGCTCTGAATATCAGCCACCCAACTTTATCAGGAGGAGTTATCCTGAGCCTATTTCCAATGTGTTTACACAGCTACAAATCCAGAAATATTCTATTTTCGCTATGATCAGCTTAGTAAAACAATTGAAGGATACAAACTTGAAACCACTGATCATGACAATTTAGCCAACGGGATGAATCTCCTGGACAGCAGTGACTAGCCTGGTTATCCAGTCCATATTGTCCATTTTACTTTGACCTGTCCTGTATTTAGAATATGTTGTTTGTTCAGTGTCAGCACATTTTTTATGTGATTTGTTTAGGCTATTTGATCGGAGAAAGCTGAAGTAAAACGTTTCCTGAAAAGGACACATACTCTTTCTTCCTTTTTCTTTTTTACAGAATGTTGGTGGAGCTCAGCAGTGATGCGTCTCTCCAACAGCACCCTGGAGAGGAGCGCTGCAGTGATGAGACTCTCCAACAGCACCCTGGAGAGGAGCGCTGCAGTGATGAGACTCTCCAACAGCACCCTGGAGAGGAGCTCAGCAGTGATGAGACTCTCCAACAGCACCCTGGAGAGGAGCGCTGCAGTGATGAGACTCTCCAACGGCACCCTGGAGAGGAGCGCTGCAGTGATGAGACTCTCCAACAGCACCCTGGAGAGGAGCGCTGCAGTGATGCGTCTCTCCAACAGCACCCTGGAGAGGAGCGCTGCAGTGATGCGTCTCTCCAACAGCACCCTGGAGAGGAGCACTGCAGTGATGAGACTCTCCAACAGCACCCTGGAGAGGAGCGCTGGGAACGGAAATGTTTTGCATCCCTGCCACTGACAAAGTGGTTACTGCTTATTATCACAGGGTGGAATCAGTGCTCACCTAAAACTGGTTGAAAGAAATTGTCATTGATTTTAGGCAGAATTATGTGAGGATTTCTGTGTTGTTGGAGGGGGGTCTTGGTCAGTTTAGCTCAGAAAATGCTGCCCTCGTCAATGTGCCACCATAGACCTAATCCTATGCAGGCCGGCCTTGTGTTTCATGTTAATACTACTCCTAAACACATCCCACCATCACTGTGTCTCATGTTAATACTACTCCTAAACACAACCCACCATCACTGTGTCTCATGTTAATACTACTCCTAAACACAACCCACCATCACTGTGTCTCATGTTAATACTACTCCTAAACACAACCCACCATCACTGTGTTTCATGTTAATACTACTCCTAAACACATCCCACCATCACTGTGTCTCATGTTAATACTACTCCTAAACACAACCCACCATCACTGTGTTTCATGTTAATACTACTCCTAAACACATCCCACCATCACTGTGTTAATACTACTCCTAAACACAACCCACCATCACTGTGTCTCATGTTAATACTACTCCTAAACACAACCCACCATCACTGTGTCTCATGTTAAACACAACCCACCAATACTACTCCTACACACAACCCACCATCACTGTGTCTCATGTTAATACTACTCCTAAACACAACCCACCATCACTGTGTCTCATGTTAATACTACTCCTAAACACAACCCACCATCACTGTGTCTCATGTTAATACTACTCCTAAACACAACCCACCATCACTGTGTCTTAGGTTAATACTACTCCTAAACACAACCCACCATCACTGTGTCTCAAGTTAATATTACTCCTAAAGCTCTTACGAAGCATACACCTAATCACTGTTACTCTCAATCTTACTTTAGGTCATTTTCAAACAAGTCTCCACAACAATCTATTGCTTTGAGAGTCCTTAAAATACCATGCAAAAATATTATATGTGTAACCCCATGTACAATACTGTATCAGATTACTAGGCAGAAATACATCTACAGAGTATACTGTACATAACAGAAAAACTAAACATACATTACAACAGCATCACCATGCACATAACAGGATACAGAAGTTCATGGAAACAAACAAATGATAAAATAAACATATTTTAAGATATCCTCAAGCATACTTACAGAGTGAAGGGGAGATGTGTTGTAAGTTAACTTACTGGAAGTCTATATAAATAGACACTGAGTGTGAGGTTTGAAGTCTGTGGTTGACACAACATTGAAGCAGTCAGGGACAATAGAGTTGAGTAGAGGGCGTACTTGCTTCAAAGCCTGTTTTAGCCTGGCTAAGCCATTGAATACACCATTTCAGTTGGTATAAAGACTGTTATTAAACTTATGGAAGTTGAAGATATTAACTACTATGGAAATAGCCCTCAATGGTGCTGCTCATTCTGTCACAGAAGACATCATGACAAAGATGTCAAGATGTACCTTCTATCCAACTCTATGTCAGGGACCAAGAAGCTTATGCAGAGAAGGCTTCCTTCAGCAGTCACACAGACAGTGTTCGAGAGCATCAAAACTGATGTATCATGGGTACATTGTGACTGACTGAATGATCTATAAATAATATTGAGTAGTTATTCATCATGCAAGGTGATTTGTAGATCTCGACTTGCCTATAAAGTCGGTTACAATGTCGAACACTCCCACATTTACAAAAATCCCATTCAAGTCACGGGATTGATATTAAGATTTCACAAATTAACATTCTCTCATGTTCAAATCATCTGGAAGTGACTTTGTTGAGCTTCACAACGCATTTAAAAAAACTTTTGATTGATTTTGAAATGATGTGCGAGAAATGCCTCTTATCAGTCACATGACGAATGGGATTTGTGCCACGAATGCTAAAACGTTAGCAAGTGGAAACAGTGTCAGGGGAAACTAAACCAAAGCAGGGACTGATGTCACACCATGTTCATAGACTGCTAAAAGGGAAGGGAAACCAATGTGTCATTTTGTAATTTGGGTGAAACTTCAAGATATTATAACAATATATTAGCAAGAGAATAGAGTGTAAGGACTAGCTTTGGTTTGGAGCCATAGCTCTTTAGTCCATGTTCTGTGGTGGTTCTCTTCAGTCCATGTTCTGTGGTGGTTCTCTTCAGTCCATGTTCTGTGGTGGTTCTCTTCAGTCCAGGTTCTGTGGTGGTTCTCTTCAGTCCAGGTTCTGTGGTGGTTCTCTTCAGTCCAGGTTCTGTGGTGGTTCTCTTCAGTCCAGGTTCTGTGGTGGTTCTCTTCAGTCCAGGTTCTGTGGTGGTTCTCTTCCCTCCAGGTTCTGTGGTGGTTCTCTTCCCTCCAGGTTCTGTGGTGGTTCTCTTCCCTCCAGGTTCTGTGGTGGTTCTCTTCCCTCCAGGTTCTGTGGTGGTTCTTTCCCTCCAGGTTCTGTGGTGGTTTTCTCCCCTGGATGGTCTGATATACGGAGTGCTGAGCGTCTCTCTGAAGAGATGTGAACGTGTCACTGTGGGGGATTTTCACACTCAGAGAGACAGCGACACAGGAAACACAGTATGAGCACTTTACACACTGCTCTATAGCATTCTCTCTCACTTCTACTTTTTGTGTTCATCTCTCTCCGTCTCACTCTCACCCACTCACACAAACAAACACAAATACTATATACAAAATAAACACATTAATAAATATGTTATAACATACTTACTGCCAGAGTGTCTGGTCCTTGTTTGTCAGTGGTGTGTGTGTCCCAGTTAGGTCAGGATGGACACTCTGTGGAGAGAGAGCTGTGTCAAGGTACAGGGAAAATAGTAGAAAGACTAAAGAAAAAGCAGTAACTTATCAACAGGAAGTGTGTTGATAGAATGACCATCTGTAGAGCATCTATCCAGACTATCCAAATAAAGTGTGACTAAAAAACAATATCACTGTAAATCCCTTTATCACTGGGTTTTCCCTCTAAGACACAGATGGAAGAAATCCTATTCTATACAGATATAAACACAAACCAAGACAAATGCCCAGAACAAAATGGAATTCAACAGTTTAGCTTTATTGAATGTAACTGTACCTGTGACAGACAGAGTGACTACAGGATCACCAGCATATTTCCGTACGGTCTGATCTATATCAGTCTGATCTATATCCTTCCAATTTAGCCCTGTGTCCTCTCTCTAATTCTCTCTTTCTTTCTCTCTCTCGGAGGACCTGAGCCCTAGGACCATGCCTCAGGACTACCTGACATGATGACTCCTTGCTGTCCCCAGTCCACCTGGCCGTGCTGCTGCTCCAGTTTCAACTGTTCTGCCTTATTATTATTTGACCATGCTGGTCATTTATGAACATTTGAACATCTTGGCCATGTTCTGTTATAATCTCCACCCGGCACAGCCAGAAGAGGACTGGCCACCCCACATAGCCTGGTTCCTCTCTAGGTTTCTTCCTAGGTTTTGGCCTTTCTAGGGAGTTTTTCCTAGCCACCGTGCTTCTACACCTGCATTGGTTGCTGTTTGGGGTTTTAGGCTGGGTTTCAAATCAAATCAAATTTTATTTGTCACATACACATTTGAGATATCAGCTGATGTACGAAGGGCTATATAAATCAATTTGATTTGATTTGATCTGTTATAAATCAAAAAAAACTTGTCATAGCTGTGTTGCTGTAAAGAATCAGGTCTCTGATTGTCAGAATGGGGCCATTCTTCTTGAGCAGCATAGGCACAGAACCTTTGTAGTGTTCAGAGTCACTATATAAAGTTTGGTAAACCAGAAAGTTGTTGTGACTGAATAACCTCTGTGATATTTGTAAGAGCAGGACAGCTCCACTGATATGACAGTTCAAGGGTGATGATACTCTGAGTGGTGTAGGGTCACAGTAACAGTAACACTAGCACGCAATCAAATGTTAGTGATATATTTACATCATTTCCCATCGATTCCCATTTAACTTTGTGGCTCTACTTGCTGAGTGTCAGTGTCATTGACAGTGTGTTGGCAGTAGACCTAAGTGTTACTCAGTGAGGTGTGAAAGACCACTATTCCAGAAAAGAAGAAGTTTAACAGTCTGATGTCACTGAACACACAGAATAACATTAAGATAACATTACTAAAACATTATGAATGAGACCATACCTGCCTTCAGACCAGAGAAAGACCCCAACACACTTCCTGCTGATCTAGGACCAGTTTATGGCCTTTTAGATCATTATTAAATGGAGGGCAGGTAGGACCTGATCCTACATCAGCACTCCTTCTCTGAGACAATTAATGAATACAGGCCCTGATGTAGTTGCCAAAACACAGGTCAAAAATGTAAGTAAAAGTAAAATTATACAGTACATCTGTATAAGTATATGATTTATGGTGACAACCAAAAAATAATAATAAACATCCTGATATTTAATGATCGCTGCTGCAACCTTCCTCACGATGCTGTCTGTGTGAGTGGACCAATTCAGTTTGTCTGTGATGTGTATGCCGAGGAACTTAAAACTTGCTACCCTCTCCACTACTGTAGTCGATGTGGAGGGGGGGGTGTTCCTCTGCTGTTTCCTGAAGTCCACAATCATCTCCTTAGTTTTGTTGACGTTGAAAGCCTAGTCAGGATTTAAGACAATCACATGCATCAACAGCATGTCAGAAAGGGATGTACTGGATGTGCTGCTAAAAGACTGCATAGCTATTTACATTTCTTCATTTGAGGCGTGGGCCTACATGTTTTAAAGGGGCTAAATGCAGCCCAATTTCAACATAGTCTTTTCTTTAAATACAGATCCACAACAAAGTGTTGACTGTTCTATATGGTTTCTTAATGTGTTGCCTACCCTCACAAGATGTGACCCATCCCCTCATCATCTCCATCACCCAACGTCAACAAAACTAAGGGATGATTGTGGACTTGGAGGGAAACAGGCTGGGTTTCTGTACAGCACTTTGAGATATCAGCTGATGTACGAAGGGCTATATAAATAAATTTGATTTGATTTGATCTGTTATAAATCTAAACTTGTACGTAGCTGAGTCGCTGTCTCTCAGGTCTCTGATTGTCAGAGTGGGGCCATTCTTCTTGTCGCAGCGGTACGTCACACGACCTTTGTAGTGTTCAGAGTCACTGTATAAAGTTTGGTAAACCAGAAAGTTGTTGTGACTGAATAACCTCTGTGATATTTGTAAGAGCAGGACAGCTCCACTGTTGACCCCTTCAAGGTTGAGATACTCTGAGTGGTGTATGTCACCTCCCAGTAACACTGCAACGCAATCACACATGATAGTGATTATACATTACAGACCCATTTTCTCACACTAACAGCGTTTGTCCACACTTTGTTGCCAGTACTCTACTTGCTGAGTGTGAATGAAAACCAGAGAAAGGACCAGGAAGTGTTACTCAGTGAGGTGTGAAAGACAACTATTCAGAAAAGAAGAACCCCCTAACAGACAATGTCACTGAACACACAGAATAACTTTAAGATAACATTACTAAAACATTATGAATGAAACCATACCTGCTACAGACCAGACAAAGACCCCCAACACACTTCCTGCTGATCTAGGACCAGTTTAGCCTTTTAGATCACTGACAATGGACACTGACTGATCCTACCAGCCACTTTAATAATGGGAATTGATGAAAATGATGTAAATATATCACTAGCCACTTTAAAAATGCTACCTTATATAATGTTAATTATACATTATTCATCTCATATGCATATGATTTACTGTACCTATATCATCAAAATAATAAACACTATATATATTTAATGTATCACTCAGCCACTTTAACTATGCCACTTTGTTTACATACTCATCTCATATGTATATAAAGAAGAAGTATCATTCTACTGATCTGCACATTGCTGAAAGTAGCCAGTCACTCATTTAAGACAATCACATGCATCAACAGCATGTCAGAAAGGGATGTACTGGATGTACTGCTAAAGACATAGTATTTACATTTTTGGAATTTGTTAGTTAGATTACTTGTTTTGGTTATTACTGCATTTCGGAACTAGAAGTCACTTTAAATACAGATCCACAACAAAGCATTAACATCTGCTAACCATGTGTATGTGACAAATAAAATTTGATTTGATTTGATTTGATCAAAGTGCTACTGAAGGTTCCAGTGTTATAGACTAGAGCTCCCCCTACTGGCATCTCAACATTACTCTAGCCTCCTTTAACACAATCATGTCCTCATCCACTTGGATCAATAACAGAATAACAAATTGGTAATAAGGTGCCTAAGGCTGAGATCCCGGTTCTCAACCTTTTTCCAAGAGTGCAAGTTCACACTTTCCGTCATGGATTTAAAAATATGGAATTGGTGTGAACATTGGAGTTTCCATATTTGTATGCTGAATCCATGCCAGAGGAACAGGCAAAGACCTTTGCCCTATACACAGTCTATGTTTTTGCCAGGGGTCATGGAAACGGGCGAGGGATTCACATTTGTGACTGACCGGCTCAAATCGGACTTATGTAGCATAACTTGAAATTGTGTACTTTACATTGGATAAAAGTAGAGACTCAAAGCTACAAAATGATATATCATACAGTACAGTTAAGGAACAATGGGAAAGTAATTTGGTCTTTGAATGTTTTGGTACTACTATTGGAGAGCCTTTCTTTGTCTACATCCATTCAGCATCGTTCACACCCTCTTAAGCTTTAGCCCCACCCATCTCTTTAAGGGTTGTTCCAAGCGTTCTGTATTAACTTGCTAGCTACTTTCAGACATCTAAGTGAGAGAGAACAGCCTACTGAACATTACTCGCCCTAGCAGAGCTGGTTAGGCTGTTATGTTATCTGTTGGTGACTGCAACTGTGCTGTCCTATTGTCCATTCATAAACTCTGAGCATTTCACGTTCAGAACACACACGGGATGCTCTGGCCGATGAGTCGCGTTGATCCGAATGTTCTGACCTCACAATGGCAGGCAAGCACCCAAGCTAATTAGCTAGCTTGTTAGCTACTTCCAGACACATAATAAGAGAAGACCCTACTCTGACCATTTTACTCACCCTAGCAGAGCTGATTCGGCTATTTTCATTTTATCCAGAGTGTTAGTGACTGTATCTGTGCTGCTGGCAACAATTTAATTAAGCTTTTTAACAACGTTTACTGACACGGCCATATTCAAATGGTGTTGAGCGTTGGTAAATCCATCAGTTATTCTGCGCTCTGGCACACTAAGAAGAGACTATTTTGTTATGACATGTAGCTAGCTACCTAGGCAAACAATGAACCATAATCCCAACTCATGACTTTACTACCCTGTATGAATCTGCAGGTCGCTAGCCAACCAGGTTCAATGTTAGCTAGCTAACATTAGACTAAAACTAGTGGTTCTGAGATATGAATTAAGATCATACACATTAGTTAGCAAGCCAGCCAGCTAACATTAGCTAGCTAGCTATCAGTACACTTTAACAACTTCTTATGGCTGGGGGGCAGTACTGAGTAGCTTGTATGGATAAGGTGCCCAGAGTAAACTGCCTGCTACTCAGGCCCAGAAGCTAAGATATGCATAATATGTCTGTGAGTATAACAGAACTCATATGTAAGGCAAAAACCTGAGAAAAAATCCAACCAGGAAGTGGGAAATCTGAGGTTTGTAGTTTTTCAACTCATTGCTTATCGAATATACAGTGTCTATGGGGTTCTATTGCACTTCCTAAGACTTCCACTAGATGTCAACAGTCTTTAGAACCTCAGGCTTCTGCTATGAAGGAGGAGGGAATGAGAGCTCTTTCAATCAGGTGTCTGGCATGAGCTGATCACATGTGCTCGTGTGAGAGCGACCTGCATTCCATTGCATTTCTGAAGACAAAGGAATTCTCCGGTTGGAACATTATTGAAGATTTATGTTAAAAATATCCTAAAGATTGATTCTATACATCGTTTGACATGTTTCAAAGGACTGTAATGGAACTTTTTTACTTTTCGTCTGGACCTAGTGACCGCGCCTCATGAATTTGGATTTCTGAACAAAATGCGCAAACAACAAGGAGGTATTTGGACATAAACAAACATTTATTGAGGAACTGGGATTCCTGGGAGTGCATTCTGATGAAGATCATCAAAGGTAAGTGAATATTTATAATGCTTCTGTTGACTATCTGTATGGCTTGTTTTTGTGTCTGAGCGCTGTATTCAGATTATTTCATGGTGTGCTTTTTCTGTAAAGGTTTTTTTTAATCTGACACAGCGGTTGCATTACGGAGAAGTGGATCTATAATTCCATGTGTAACACTTGTATCTTTTATCAATGTTTATTATGAGTATTTCTGTAAATTGATGTGGCTCTGCAAAATCAGCAGATGTTTTGGAACTACTGAACATAACGTGCCAATGTAAAATTAGATGTTTGGATGTAAATATGAACTTTATCGAACAAAACATACATGTATTGTGTAACATGAAGTCCTATGAGTGTCATCTGATAAAGATCATCAAAGGTTAGTGATTAATTTTATGTCTTTATGCTTTTTGTGATCCCTCTCTTTGGCTGGAAAAATGGCTGTGTTTTTCTGTGACTAGGCACTCACCTAATATAATCGATTGGTGTGCTTTCGTCGTAAGGCCTTTTTGAAATCGGACACTGTGGTGGGATTAACAACAAGTTTATCTTTAAAATGGTGTAAAATACTTGGATGTTTGAGGAATTCTGTTGTTTGAATTTTAATTGGCCTGGTAGCAAATGAAAAGACTATGTCAAATTTAGAAACGTGTCATATCTGAAAATGTAGCTAGCTAGAATCTCTTACCCTTATACATCACGGTTGGACGCGTCTCCTGATGATTTGGTTGCCCTTAGTTTGAAGATGTAATCCGGAGACTAGAATTCCACTGATTTCAAAACTCGGTCCTCCAGAAAGTGGAGAGCTAGTGTTAGCTAGCTAATAGTTAATAGTACACTTTAGTACACTAGCTAATAGTACACTAGCTAATAGTACACTTTAACTTGACATTAGGTTTACGTAGTTTTACTACACAATAAAAAAATAAAAGCCGCATTAGACAGGATTACCTAGATTTACTGACCAGCTCAAATAGACAGAAGTCTGCTTATGGCAGACCAATCTGAACTCATCTTTCGGCATATCCATCCCACTCATTATCTCAGCCAATCATGGCTAGCGGGAAGGTTGCTGACTTTTTCTCTGGTTAAACCAACTAGGCTCGTAATTTAACAATTGTATTTGTATTTACAGAT
This sequence comes from Oncorhynchus tshawytscha, assembly GCF_018296145.1. NCBI lineage: Eukaryota > Metazoa > Chordata > Actinopteri > Salmoniformes > Salmonidae > Oncorhynchus > Oncorhynchus tshawytscha. The sequence goes on from NW_024609638.1 coordinate 64,207, forward strand.
GGAATACAAGTTTGTTGTTAAGCCACATGAAAGTTCACATGTTCAAGAAGGCATTTTGATTCAAATGCATTTTGATTTTTTTTTTAAAGTTTACGTTCTAATGGCTCTCCTGTGAAGTAGTGACCTGCGACACACGACTAGTTTCCTGAAAAAGGTCACATTTTCTCAAAATATCTTTCATCAATGTTTTTTTTCCCGGGATTGACACTTAACTAGCGAATTCAGACAATCCAATCTGAGATCGAAATATGTGAATCTACGATGCTCACAAGGTCTTTTTTGATAATGGCTAATCAAGAAAGAAGTGGGCAGAGTCAGGGGAAACCAGCAGAGGATTTTAATTGAACCTTTATTTAACTTCGCAAGTCAGTTAAGAACAACTTCTTATTTACAATGATAGCCTACTGGGTTAACTGCCTTGTTTAGGGGCAGAATGACAGATTTTTACCTTGGGGATTTGATCCAGCAACCTTTCTGTTACTGGCCCAACACTCTCACCACTAGGCTACCTGCCTAACCAAACACGATTCAAACAGAAGATGGCAGTAGATAGAGATACCAATGAATTTACACAAAATTGAAGGTAAAATAATATTTAAAAATAAATAGTAAACCATCCATGTAAAAATATTGTGTTATTAAGAGTTGACATGGGAGTGGCTTATGAATTTAGTGAACTAGCTATCTCCGCCAGCTTGTTAGCTACATAAAGCAGACATTGTTCAGCGATACCGAAAGTCTGAACGGCCATTTTGTGTGAAAGAGTCTTCAGCTGACTGATCTGAGTATTTGGCCAAATTATATTTTTTTAGACCTGCCATGCATACAAGTCTGTCTGTCTGTCTCGGTTTATTGAGTCATATTGTGTCTGCATTTAAAAAAAATGACAATAAATAATATTTTATGTAACTGGTTGTGTGTCTAGGAGCTGGACTTTGCTTCTTCTGAAAGTGTGTGTGTACATTTTGTATGGAAATAATGATTATGAAGGTGAATAAACCACTATTGCTCTACAAACTAATGTAAATGTATTATTTGTAGTTACTGTATGTACAGTACAAGATTGTGATTTTAAAAGCTTTTAATTTTCTCTCCAATGAAAATACTGTCATAACAAGGTAAAAACAATGACAATGAAGTTTGATAGATTGACACTTCACACATTAGTAAAAAAAAAAAAAATGATAAAATTAATAAGAAACATTGAATCAAGAAGAACTATTTCCTTAAATTTAAATTTGAGTCAAAACAATAAAAACAATGAAACAAATATATTTTTAAAAATCTAGCAAACTTATATGAAGTGTATATAAATTAATTGAATTTATTTGCGAAACAGACATATGAAACAAAATGTACTTGCTGTAAAAAAATGTATAACCTTGTAGCATCATACCCAAGAACACTCGAGGCTGTAATCAACCAAGGTCTGAATACTTATGTAAATGTATATTTCAGTTGTTTAGTTTTTTGCAAACATTTCTTAAAAACAGTTTGTTGTGTTCAGGTCTTCTTGGTTCTTGGTTTTGTTGTGTTCAGGTGGTCTTGGTTCTGGGTTTGTTGACTGTTCTATAGATCTCAGAGGTGTCCTCCTCAGCTGCTTGTGCCGCCGTGGGTCTGAGGAGAGAGAAACAGAAATTATGCAAATCTTTGTCCCAAATACCCTATACCCTTTATAGTGCACTACCTTTGACCAGAGCCTATAGGGCTCAGTAGTGCACTAAAGAAGGAATAGGGTACCATTTGGAACGCACTGAGAACAGTTCCTCAAACTCATCATCACATCCCTCCGTCATTATAGACAGGTCATAGCAATGACCTTGTCCATTATTGGGTTGGTAGTTTACAATATTATGGGATATCCCCCTTTTTTTTAAAATTTTGCCTAAATGACATACCCAAATCTAACTGCCTGTAGCTCAGGCCCTGAAGCAAGGATATGCATATTCTTGGTACCATTTGAAAGGAAACACTCTGAAGTTTGTGGAAATGTGAATTGAATGTAGGAGAATATAACATAATAGATCTGGTAGAAGAAAATACAAAGAAAACACCAACCAGTGTTTTTTTTACCACAATCTTTGAAATGCAAGAGAAACGTCACTGTTAAATCCATCACTCTGGTTGTAATTCCGATAGAGTCCACAAGATGGCAGCAGTGTATGTGCAAAGTTTCAGATGGATAACTTGGAGTATGACTGATCCTCAAGACTTTTAGTGTGAAGTCCCCAGGTACATTTGAGCAAATCGTGAAGGAGACATTCGCATTCATATTCCATTTTTCTGCAAAGAATATCGGCAAATCTGAATCCTTGGACTTTGATTTAGCTTTCCAAGTATTAGTAGCCATATTATAAGTTCAGCATCTGCAAAACAACCAGTTTTCATAACATCATAACTCTGAATATCCTTAATTTTTGTCCAAAATTAAAAGGCATGCTGTCGTACAAGGTTAGAAGATACATTTTACAACATATATATGGTTTTTGGATACTCCCGTAAAGCCCAGCTCGTTGGCTATATAGCTAGATTTTTTTGACCCTGATTGGTTCTTATTTAACAAACGTACAGTTGTTCAAGTGATGTCCACCCACGTGACCAAATATGGTGTCCTATAGGATATACTAGACCCCTAATGAAATAGTAAAATCTTATTACCTTCTAGGATCTCTGAGGAATATTTACGAACGTGATTTTACTCATTCAAACAACGTTTAGGGTGAGATGTTCACAGATTTTTTTCTTTACAAATTGAACAAGTGGAAATAAAATAAAATACATCGATATTGTGTGCTATGTGGACCTTTTTAGGATATGAAAAAGGATTTTATCTAACAAAATGACACTTCATGTTACTTCTGGGACCCTTGGGATCTTAAATCAGAGCAAGATTTCAGAATGTAAGTACACATTTCACCTTCAGAGGTGAATTTATAAAACCCATCACGTTGAAAAAAGGGTTTAGTTGTTAGGAGCTCTCCTCAATAAATTGGACAGTGCAGTTATATTAACAAGAATGAAGGCTTTCACTCGATATAAGACACTTCTATGTACCGACATTTGTTGTTACTCTAAAATCTGTGATCTTGATATAATGCGCTGCATGATTTACAATTGTCCCATTGACGGAACACCGATCCTTAAGAAGTTGGAAATGACATCACTAGAGGTCACTGTTTTGGTTATTGATGACATCTACTACAATAAGCCGCAGCATATGAATGACCTTAATGCAGAATATGCTCACCGGGTGGTAGCACAGGGGGTTGAATTTCACAGCAGTGTACTGGACATCTCTGTCCTGTTTCTGGGGTTGAGGCAGTTGGACGATGGAGCACAAAGCTCTTCCTGGTTTTTGGAGGGAGAGACGTGGACGCTGGTGTAGTGAACGTCATCCTGACTCGACGGTGACTGCTGTCTCTGCTGCATGGCTATGTTGTCATAAAGGAGAGTAGAGTCTCCCTGATGGGGAAAGAGTATAGACAACAGGAGTAGAAAAAGAATACACAGTTCCACAAAGAATACACAGTCATCACAGTCATCTTCTGATTCCAACGGACTCACCTGTCCCTCGTCTGCTGTGTCTCTGGTTTCTATTGTGCCAGAGGTGGATTTGGATGCCTTCTTCCTGTTTTGGACATTCATTTATTAATGATTAATGAAGTTAGTTACAAATCAGAGTGATAAAAGCTAAATGTTCACTCACCTGAACCACATGAAGCCAGAGAGACAGAGTATGAGAACCAGAACAACAATTATGATTCCTACAGCTGCAGTCTTAATTGAGGTATGTTTCCCTATAATAAAATATGAATGATATGAGTACATGGTATGTTGTAAACTGAAAAGAAAATCACATTAAAGGCTTGGGAATCGTATAAGCCAACACAAAAGTAAAGTGTAATAAGCCAAATTTAGATTAGATTGAAACATGTAATTGTGTATTTTGCGTATTGAAGATGAACCTTTACCTGCTACAATGATCCTCAGAGCTGTGGAATTCTCAGATGCTATTTTATTCCTGGCCTCACAATAGTAATGTCCACTGTCCTCAGAGCTGATGTTAGTGATGTTGTAATTCTGTCCTGACAATACTGGTGAGGTTACATTCTTCTTGTACCAGGTGTAATTCTGCACAGGTGGGTTGGCATCACTGCTGCAGGTCAGAGTCACTGAACTGCCCTCCACTATTTCACCAGAGGGACTGACTGACACTGAGGTGTTCTTTGGGCCATCTGGTGGACAGTATGAACCAATACAGTGTTTTAAAACAGTGTTTTACATTAGGAGAATTATGGAACTTGGAGGTAAACTCAGCAAAAAAGAAACGTCCGCTCACTGTCAACTGCATTTATTTTCAGCAAACCTAACGTAAAATTATTTGTATGAGCATAAGATTCAACAACTGAGATTGATAAACTGAACATGTTCCACAGACATGTGACTAACATAAAGGGAATAATGTGTCCCTGAACAAAGGGGGGTCAAACTCAAAAGTAGTAGTCAGGATCTGGTAACACCAGCTGTACTAGGTACTGCAGTGCATCTCCTCCACATGGGCTGCACCAGATTTGCCAGTTCTTGCTGTGAGATGTTACCCCACTCTTCCACCAAGGCACCTGCAAATTCCCGGACATTTCTGGGGAGAAGGACCCTAGCCCTCACCCTCTGATCCAACAGGTCCCAGATGTGCTCAATGGGATTGAGATCCGGGCTCTTCGCTGGCCATGGCAGAGCATTGACATTCCGGTCTTTCAGGAAATCACGCACAGAACGAGCAGTATGGCTGGAGGCATTGTCATGATGGAGGGTCAGGTCAGGATGAGCCTGCAGGAAGGGTACCACATGAAGGAGGAGGATGACTTTCCTGTAACGCACAGCGTTAAGATTGCCTGTAATGACCACAAGCTCAGTCCGATGATGCAGTGACACACTGCCCCAGACCATGACGGACCCTCCACCTCCAAATCGATCCCACTCCAGAGTACCTGCCTCGGTGTAACGCTGATTCCTTTGACGATAAAAGTGAATCTGACCATCACCCCTGGTGACACAAAACCGCGACTCATCAGTGAAGAGCACTTTTTGACAGTCCTGTCTGGTCCAGCGACAGTGGGTTTGTGCCCACAGGCGACGTTGTTGCCGGTGATGTCAGGTGAGGACATGCCTTTACAACAGGCCTACAAGCCCTCAGTCCAGCCTCTCTCAGCCTATTGCGTACAGTCTGAGCACTAATGGAGGGATTGTGCGTTCCTGGTGTAACTCAGGCAGTTGTTATTGCCATTCTGTACCTGTCCCGCAGGTGGGATGTTCGGATGTACCGATCCTGTGCAGGTGTTGTTACACGTGGTCTGCCACTGCGAGGACGATCAGCTGTCCGTCCTGTCTCCCTGTAGCACTGTCTTGGGCGTCTCACAGTACGGATATTGCAATTTATTGCCCTGGCCACATCTGCAGTCCTCATGCCTCCTTGCAGCATGCCTAAGGCATGTTCACGCAGATGAGCAGGGACCCTGGCATCTTTCTTTTGGTGTTTTTCAGAGTCAGTAGAAAGGCCTCTTTAGTGTCCTAAGTTTTCAGAACTGTGACCTTAATTGCCTACCGTCTGTAAGCTGTTAGTGTCTTAACGACCATTCCACAGGTGCATGTTCATTAATTGTTTGTGGTTCATTGGGGTGGCAGGGTAGCCTAGTGGTTAGAGCGTTGGACTAGTAACCGGAAGAGTTGCAAGTTCAAACCCCCGACCTGACAAGGTACAAAATCTGTCGTTCTGCCCCTGAACAGGCAGTTAACCCACTGTTCAGGGGCAGAACAGTGGGTTAACAGTAGGCTGTCATTGAAAATAAGAATTTGTTCTTAACTGATTTGCCTAGTTAAATAAAATTGAACAAGCATGGGAAACAGTGTTTAAACCCTTTACAGTGAAGTTATTTGGATTTTTACGAATTATCTTTGAAAGACAGAGTCCTGAAAAAGGGACGTTTCTTTTTTTGCTGAGTTTATTCTATGAGTGAAATATAAGGATGTGTGATTCTCTCATCAAAAGATGAGATGGTTAGGTGTACTTACACTGAACATCTACAGAAATTGTAGAAGAGTTGAGACCTCCATATTCATTCTCAGCCTCACAGTAGTATTCTCCACTGTCCTCAGAGTTAATGTTGGTGATGAGGAAGGTGTTTTCAGATCCTTTCGGTGAAGCTCCATTCTTCTTGTACCAGGTGTATTTGTCCACAGGTGGGTTGGCATCACTGCTGCAGGTCAGAGTCACTGAACTGCCCTCCACTATTTCACCAGAGGGACTGACTGACACGGAGGTGGTCTTTGGTTTACCTGATAGAAAGATGAATGTCCCAAAGTGGTACTGTCACAATACTTTCATTTTGAGTTTTTAAAATATATCTGTTAAACCACACGAGTACAAGATGGAGAGGATCTGCAATACTTACACAAAACCTTTAGAGGAACAAGCTTTGATCTTTTGCATCCAACTTCATTCACTGCCAGACAGTAGTATTCTCCTCTGTCCTCAGGGCTGATGTTAGTGATCCTGTAACTCCATCCAGAATGTCTCATTGAGGTTTCAGCTCCATTCGTCTTGTACCAGATGTAAATCTGCACAGGTGGGTTGGCATCACTGCTGCAGGTCAGAGTCACTGGACTGCCCTCCGTTATTTCAACAGAGGGACTGACTGACACTGAGGTGTTCTTTGGACCATCTAGTAAATCATTTTTAAAAAATACATTAAGGCCTAGATTCTATGACATCTGCGATAGCCGACACCTGCATTGCGGTTGTTTTGGCGGTGTCGTAGTTGGAACTGCATTAGAGCTGTCAAATCCACAAGTAAATCCGGGCACTATACCTCAAGAGCACATTGTCATTGGCTGCACAGAGTCGCATTAAGGGAAATCCCATGCAGTTTTGTTTACAAGTTGGAACACTGGAATATGAGATGTAATCTACACCTCAATTAGGCTGATAGAAATTATCATTATTTTAATTCATGATTTTAATTTGAGCATCATTATTTCTATATTGCCATTCTCGTTGTGAACTTCTAATGGGAGTGGGATGGGTATGTCTTCATGATAATGATCAAGATCAGCTGGGATGGGTATGTCTTCATGATAATGATCAAGACCAGCTGGGATGGGTATGTCTTCATGATAATGATCAAGACCAGCTGGGATGGGTATGTCTTCATGATAATGATCAAGACCAGCTGGGATGGGTATGTCTTCATGATAATGATCAAGACCAGCTGGGATGGGTATGTCTTCATGATAATGATCAAGAGCAGCTGCTCACCAATTAGACAGCTACAACGCAGTTACACCTCCAACACCGCCAAAACACCAGCTATGTGAGTGTCGGCTGTCGCCGATTAACACTGATTGAATCTAGGACTAACATGTGCCTTATGCTCTGCTTTAGGACCAATGCCGTTCAAATGGTTGATACATTTTAGATGTTAGTTTCTCCAATATTCCAACACTGATCTCTACTTTACTCACATTTCACATCAATGTCGATATACTCAGACCTCCCTGTCTTCATCCCATTCCAGGCCTCACAGTAGTACTCTCCAGTGTCAGATGACTTGATTTGGTTGAAGACATGCTGTGGTCCTATCATACTCTGATTGCCACCTCCATTCTTCTTGTACCAGGTGTAACTCTGCACAGGTGGGTTGGCATCACTGCTGCAGGTCAGAGTCACTGAACTGCCCTCCACTATTTCACCAGAGGGACTGATTGACACTGAAGTGTTCCTTGGGCCATCTGGTGTAAAAAGAAACACGAGTTCAGTCAGAGAACTATCCAAAAGATTATTCACTTACATAAAACAGTCAAATAAAGAGATTTGGGCTTTGATATGGTTTAGGATTAATGCAAATTATTGACTTCATTAAACTGATTCCAACATTCCAACACTGATCTGTACTTTACTCACATTTCACATCGATGTTGATTGACTCAGACCTCCCTCTCTTCATCCCATTCCAGGCCTCACAGTAGTACTCTCCAGTGTCAGATGACTTGATTTGGTTGAAGACTTGCTGTGGTCCTGTGATCCCGTAGGAGACAGACTGATAGCCAATCTTCTTGTACCAGGTGTAACTCTGCACAGGTGGGTTGGCATCACTGCTGCAGGTCAGAGTCACTGAACTGCCCTCCACTATTTCACCAGAGGGACTGACTGACACTGAGGTGTTCTTTGGGCCATCTGATAAAAGACCATTATAAATTCCACAAATTAACTTTTAACAAGGCACAGCTATTAATTAGTTTAAATGCATTCCAGGTGAATACCTCATGAAGCTGGTTGAGAGAATGTCAAGAGTGTGCAAAGCTGTCATCAAGGCAAAGGGTTGCTACTTTGAAGAATCTCAAATATAAAATACATTTTGATTTGTAAAAAAAAAATAGGTTACTAAAATATTCCATATGTGTTATTTCACAGTTTTGATGTCGTTACTGTTATTCTACAATGTCGAAAATAGTAAAAATAAAGAAAAACCATGGAATGAGTAGGTGTGTCCAAACTATTGACTTGTACTGTATATTATCTTGCCTTTCTGAAAACATTAGATTTAGCAAATAAAGTAAACCAGTAGATTTTACAGGTCAGTTTGAAATAATTACATTCACATTGTGAAAATACATACTCAGAGAAGTGTATATTAAAATGTTTTTTGGTTCATCATTATTTAAGCAGTTTAAGTATGACCAAAACATTAAAGATGTACGTACACTGAACGTCCACAAATACAGGGGAAGAGGTGAGACGTCCATATTTATTCTCAGTCTCACAGTAATATTCTCCTCTGTCCTCAGAGATGATGTTAGTGATGCTGTAACTCTGTCCTGATGCTTTTGGTGAGGTTACGTTCTTCTTGTACCAGGTGTATTTGTCCACAGGTGGGTTGGCATCACTGCTGCAGGTCAGAGTCACTGAACTGCCCTCCACTATTTCACCAGAGGGACTGACTGACACTGAGATGTTCTTTGGGCCATCTGGTGTAAAATAAACATTAGTTCAGTCAGAGAACTATCCAAAAGATTACTCAGTTACACAAAACATTAAAATAAAGAGATTTGGGCTATGATTATCGTTGAGTATAATTCAGTTAAAATGATTGATTTCATTAAACTGATTCCAACACTGATCTGTACTTTACTCACATTTCACATCGATGTTGATTGACTCAGACCTCCCTGTCTTCATCCCATTCCAGGCCTCACAGTAGTAGTCTCCAGTGGCAGATGACTTGATTTGGTTGAAGACTTGCTGTGGTTCTGTGTTTCCATTGGAAAACCTCTGATAGTCACCTCCATTCTTCTTGTATGACCAGCTATAACGCTGCACAGGTGGGTTGGCATCACTGCTGCAGGTCAGAGTCACTGAACTGCCCTCCACTATTTCACCAGAGGGACTGACTGACACTGAGGTGTTCTTTGGGTCATCTGACAAAGGTCCAATATAAAGTCATTAACATCTTGGTTATAGTATTATCAAATCAAACTTTATTTGTCACATGCACCAAATACAACAAGTGTAGACCTTATCTTGGCTTTCTGAAGAGATTAGATTTAGTGAATAAGGTAAACCAGCAGATTTTACAGGTCAGTTAGAAATAATTACATTCACATTGTGAAAATACATATTGACAGATGTGGATGTTGTATAGTAAAATGTTTCTTGATTTATCATCATTTTAGCAGTTTACAAATATGAGGAAAACGTTAAAGATGTACGTACACTGAACGTCCACAAATACAGGGAAGAGGTGAGACGTCCATATTTATTCTCAGTCTCACAGTAATATTCTCCTCTGTCCTCAGAGATGATGTTAGTGATGTTGTAACTCTGTCCTGATGCTTTTGGTGAGGTTACGTTCTTCTTGTACCAGGTGTATTTGTCCACAGGTGGGTTGGCATCACTGCTGCAGGTCAGAGTCACTGAACTGCCCTCCACTATTTCACCAGAGGGACTGACTGACACTGAGGTGCTTTTGGGGGCATCTGGTAAGGAATAATGTGTGGAGGGGGTTATCATGTGACAATAGTGCAATCAAGACCTTGCATCAGTTATCAGACGAATCAAAGATAACATGACATTGACAGGTCAGAGAACATTAACTAGTCAAAACATTAAAAGAAACACATTTGGAAAGGTGCTTTACGTGACCAACCAGATGCTAAACACTGGTTGTCTACGCGTCTCTAGACTGTGTTAGCCCATTGCACTAAAAGCTAGGTATTAGCGAATGGTTGTAAGCTTCAGGTAAGGGTTAGGCTTCTCATTATGCAAGCGTAGTTCACTGAACCACCTCCACTTTATATTCCATAGGCCTCCACTCTTCTGGGAAGGCTTTCCAGTAGATGTTGGAGTTTTGCTTCCATTCAGCCACGAGAGCATTAGTGAAGTTGGGCACTGATGTTGGGGGATTAGGCCTGGCTCACAGTTGGCATTTCAATTCATCCCAAAGGAGTTCAATGTGGTTGAAGTCAGGTCTCTGTGCAGGCCGGTCAAGTTCTTCTACACCGATCTCGACAAACCATTTCTGTATGGACCTAACTTTGTGCATGTGGGCATTGTCATGATGAAACAGGAAAGGGCCTTCCCAAACTGTTGCCACAAAGTTGGAAGCACAGAATCGTTTTCAATGTCATTGTATGCTGTAGCGTAAGTATTTCCCGTTCTGTGAGCTTGTGTGGCCTACCACTTAGCGGCTGAGATGTTGTTGCTCCTAGACATTTCCTCTTTACAATAACAGCACATATAGTTGGCCGTGGCAGCTCTAGCATGTCAGAAAGTTGACAAACTGACTTGTTAGAAAGGTGGCATCCTATGACGGTTCCATGTTGAAAGTCACTGAGCTCTTCAGTAATGCCATTCTAATACCAATGTTTGTTTTATAAACCTTTCAGCAACGGATGTGGCTGGAATAGCCAAATTCAGCAATTAGAAGGGGTGTCCACATACTTAATCATATATAGTGTATGTAGGGTTAAATTTAATAAGAAACGGGATAGAAAATGCACAGTAGCAGCAGCGAATGTGATGAGTCAAAAGACTGCAAAAACGGTCAATGCTGATAGTCCGGGAAGCTATTTGGTTAACTACAGTATTTAGGAGTCTCGTGGCATGTGGGTAGAAACTATTCAGGGTCCTGTTGGTTTCAGACTTGGTGCATCGGTAGAGCTTGCCATGCAATAGCGATGAGAACATTCTATCACTTGGGTAACCAGAATCTTTGATCATTTTTAGGGCCATTCTTTGTCACTGACCGGTATAGAGGTCCTGAATGGCAGGGACCTTGCGGTTGGATGCCAAGCAGTTACCATACCAAGCAGTGATGCTGCCAGTCAAGATGCTCTCAATGCTGAAGCTGTAGTAATTTTGGAAGATCTGAGGGTCCATGACAAATCTTTTCATTTGTCGTGCCTTCTTCAAGACTGTGTTGGTGTGTGTGGAACATGTTAATTACACCTAGAATTTTGAAGCTCTTGACCCTCTCAACTACAGTACAGCCCCGTCGATGTGGAAGGGGCGTGCTCTGCAATTCATTTCCTGTAGTCCACGTTCAGCTTATTTGTCTTGCTCACATTGAGGGAGAGGATGTTGTCCTGGCACCACACTGCCCAGTCACTAATCTCCTCCCTATAGGCTGTCTCATCGTCGTTGGTGATCAGGCCTACCACTGTTGTGTCGTCAGTAAACTTAATGATGGCGTTGGAGTCGTGTGAGGCCATGCAGTCGTGGATGAACAGGGAGTACAGTAGGGGACTAAGCACTCACCCATGATGGGCCCCTGTGTTGAGGCGGATGGCAGCTGTGTTGCTACCTACCATCACCACCTGGGGGCGGCCCGTCAGGAAGTATACAATCCAGTTGCAGAGGGAGGTGTTCAGTCACAGGGTCCTGAGTTTAGTGATGAGCTTGGAGGGCACTATGGTGTTGATCGCTGAGCTGTAGTCAATGAATAGCATTCTAACATAGGTGTTCCTCTTGATCATGTGGGAGAGGGCTGTGTAGAGTGCAATAGAGATTGCGTCAGCTGTGGATCTGTTGGAACGGTATGCGAATTGGAGTGCGTCCATTGTGTCTGGGATGTGATGTGAGTGATGTCAGTGATGACCAGCTTTTCAAAGCATTTCATGGCTAGAGATGTAAGTGCTACAGGGTAATAACAATTTAGACTGGTTATTTTGGGGTTCTTGGGCACAGGGACTATGGTGGTCTGCTTGAAACAAGCAGGTATTACAAACTGGGTCAGGGAGACGTTGGAAATGTCAGTGAAGACACTTGCCAGCTGGTCAGCGCATGTTCTCAGCCCCACGGCCGTCCGGCCCGCGGCCTTGTGGATGTTAACCTGTTTAAAAGTCTTACTCACATCAGCTACGGTGAGTGAGATTACACAGTCATCCGGAACAGCTGGTTCTCTCATGTATGGTTCAGTATTGCTTTCCTCAAAGCGGGCAAAGAAGGTATTTAGCACATTTGGTAGGTTCACATCACTAGGCAGCTCGTGGCTGGGTTTCCCTTTGTATTCTGTGATAGTTTTCAAACCCTGCCACAGCCGACGAGAGTGAGAGCCGACATAGTACGATTCGATCTTCATCCGGGACTGACGCTTTGCCTGTTTGATGGCTCGTTGGACGTCGTAGCAGGATTTCTTATAAGCATCTGGATTAGTGTCCCGCTCATTGAAAGGGGTAGCTCTAGCCTTTAGCTCAGTATGGATGTTGCTTGCAATCAATGGCTTCTGGTAGGGATATGTACGTACGGTCACTGTAGGGATGAAGTCGCTGGTGTACTTATTAATGAAACCGGTGATGTGGTAAACTCCTCAAAATTATCAGATTAATCCTGAAACATATTCCAGTCTGTGCTAGCAAAACAGTCCTGTAGCTTAGCTTCCGCTTCATCAGACCACTTTCGTATTGAGCGTGTCATTGGAACTTTCGGTTTGAGTTTTTTATTGTAAGCAGGAATCAGGAGTATAAGAGTTATGGTCAGATTTGCCTAAAGGAGGGTGAGGAAGAGTATGCATTTCTGTGTGTGAAGTAATGGTAACATGGAGTTGTGACGCCTCTAGTTGGACACCACCAGCCATGAGAAACATCACCTCTGGATGGTCTTTTCTTGTTTGCTTATGGCCCTATACAGCTTGTTGAGTGTGGTTTTAGTGCCAACATCAATTTGTGGTGGTAAATAGACAGCTACGATAAATATGGATGAAAACTCTCTTGGTAAATAGTGTGGTCTGCAGCTCGGGGTATTCTAACTCAGGGGAGAAAGACTTCCTTAACATTAGAGAACACATACCAGCTGTTGTTAACAAAGACACCCACCCCTCCCCCCTTTTCTTACCCAGGCTAACATTCAAACACTGAGCTACTCTCATGTTTTACTCACATTTAACATCGATGTCTAAAGATGGAGACCTGTCCGTACTAATTCCATTCGAGACCCAGCAGTAGTACTGTCTAGAGTCAGATGACTTGATTTGGCTGAAAACCTGCTGTGGTTCTGTGTTCCCATAGAAGATACTCTGATAGGCACTTCCATTCTTGTACCAGGCATAACTCTGCACAGGTGGGTTGGCATCACTGCTGCAGGTCAGAGTCACTGAACTGCCCTCCACTATGTCACCAGAGGGACTGACTGACACTAAGGTGCTCTTTGGGCCATCTGGTGTAAAAGAAACATGAGTTCAGTCAAATAACTATCCAATAGATGATTCACTTAGACAAGACATTCAAAGGAACCGATGTTGGCTATGCTATGCTTTATGGATTAATTTACATTTAAACTGATTCCAACATTTCAACATTGAGTTGTACTTTACTCACATTTCACATCGATGTTGATAGACTCAGACCTGTGTGTCCCCATCTCATTCCGGGCTTCACAGTAGTACTCCCCAGTGTCAGATGACTGGATGTGACTGAAGACATGCTGTAGTTCTGTGTTTCCATGGGAGAAAGACTGATAGTGGGCTCCAATCTTCTTGTACCAGGTGTATTTGTCCACAGGTGGGTTGGCATCACTGATGCAGGTCAGAGTCACTGAACTGCCCTCCACTATTTCATCAGAGAGACGGATTGATGCCAGTGTGTTCTTTGGGCCATCTGAATGACAGAAAGAGTGTAAGCACATGCAGTAAGGACCTAAGTGATGATGTTATTTAGTAAAGAATACAATAAAAATCCTCACATTTGACAGTGAGAGTCTCTTCAGGAGAGTGGAGATCCTCAAAGCCTTCTACAGCACAGGAGTATCTGCCTGCATCCTCACTGCTGACTGGGTTGAGGATCAGGCTGTTATTTTGGTTGGTGAGGCGCTGGCCTAACTTGTACCAGATGTAGGAGGGGTTGGGGTTATCAGTCAGAGTACAGACGGTCCTACAGTCCAGTGTCACTCTCTGTCCCTCAGTCACTGTGGCAGGAGTCATCGCCACCTGCAGACCTGAAAGATTGTGAATAAGGAGTAAATTACATATTTTCTCATTTCTCACATATAGAACTCTACATGGATCCCAAAACTGTTCTTCAAAGGGTTCTCCTATGAGGACAGCCAAATAACCTTTTTAGGTTCTACATAACACCTTTTTCTAAGAGTGTAGAGTATAAAGTACACACCTGTGACAGACAGAGTTGTTCCAGAGAAGGTATATCCCCATTCTGCATGAACTGTTTTAAATCTGAACTTGTACTCAGTTGAGTCTCTTTCCCTCAGGTCTGTGATTTTTAGAGTGGAGTCCTTGTCTGTTTGTCGATGGTATTCCACACGATCTGCATACTCTGGGTTCAGGCTCAGATCGTTAGTTACACCAGTCTCCCATTTGCTGAACCAGGACACTTCTGTGACGTTATGCCAACTGGGATGTGTGTAAAAGCAGGATATGTCCACTGTTGACCCTTTCAAAGCACAGATACTCTGATGGGTGTAAGTCACATTCATACAGCTCTCACCCACAACACCTGAAACAAAATGTAACTGATCAATTCCTGAAACCATAACGAGACTCAATGTTATAGATGTATTGGACAGGTTCATTTAAAATTCAAATTAAATATAGACATATATCTACACTCAGAAATAAAGGTTTATATTTGTTGCTAAAAGGGTACAACCACTTGTCTCTGGGGTGGTACCCTGTAAGCTCCTCCTTTGTGCTTTTGGTTATAGGTGGTGATGTTAGGTTTGATACCAGAGCTCCGAGGCAGTGTAGAAACAGGGGTGGTACCCTGTAAGCTCCTCCTTTGTGCTCTTGGTTATAGGTGGTGATGTTAGGTTTGATACCAGAGCTCCGAGGCAGTGTAGAAACAGGGGTGGTACCCTGTAAGCTCCTCCTTTGTGCTCTTGGTTATAGGTGGTGATGTTAGGTTTGATACCAGAGCTCAGAGGCAGTGTAGAAACAGGGGTGGTACCCTGTAAGCTCCTCCTTTGTGCTCTTGGTTATAGGTGGTGATGTTAGGTTTGATACCAGAGCTCCGAGGCAGTGTAGAAACAGGGGTGGTACCCTGTAAGCTCCTCCTTTGTGCTTTTGGTTATAGGTGGTGATGTTAGGTTTGATACCAGAGCTCCGAGGCAGTGTAGAAACAGGGGTGGTACCCTGTAAGCTCCTCCTTTGTGCTCTTGGTTATAGGTGGTGATGTTAGGTTTGATACCAGAGCTCCGAGGCAGTGTAGAAACAGGGGTGGTACCCTGTAAGCTCCTCCTTTGTGCTCTTGGTTATAGGTGGTGATGTTAGGTTTGATACCAGAGCTCCGAGGCAGTGTAGAAACAGGGGTGGTACCCTGTAAGCTCCTCCTTTGTGCTCTTGGTTATAGGTGGTGATGTTAGGTTTGATACCAGAGCTCCGAGGCAGTGTAGAAACAGGGGTGGTACCCTGTAAGCTCCTCCTTTGTGCTCTTGGTTATAGGTGGTGATGTTAGGTTTGATACCAGAGCTCCGAGGCAGTGTAGAAACAGGGGTGGTACCCTGTAAGCTCCTCCTTTGTGCTCTTGGTTATAGGTGGTGATGTTAGGTTTGATACCAGAGCTCCGAGGCAGTGTAGAAACAGGGGTGGTACCCTGTAAGCTCCTCCTTTGTGCTCTTGGTTATAGGTGGTGATGTTAGGTTTGATACCAGAGCTCCGAGGCAGTGTAGAAACAGGGGTGGTACCCTGTAAGCTCCTCCTTTGTGCTCTTGGTTATAGGTGGTGATGTTAGGTTTGATACCAGAGCTCCGAGGCAGTGTAGAAACAGGGGTGGTACCCTGTAAGCTCCTCCTTTGTGCTCTTGGTTATAGGTGGTGATGTTAGGTTTGATACCAGAGCTCCGAGGCAGTGTAGAAACAGGGTGGTACCCTGTAAGCTCCTCCTTTGTGCTCTTGGTTATAGGTGGTGATGTTAGGTTTGATACCAGAGCTCCGAGGCAGTGTAGAAACAGGGGTGGTACCCTGTAAGCTCCTCCTTTGTGCTCTTGGTTATAGGTGGTGATGTTAGGTTTGATACCAGAGCTCCGAGGCAGTGTAGAAACAGGGGTGGTACCCTGTAAGCTCCTCCTTTGTGCTCTTGGTTATAGGTGGTGATGTTAGGTTTGATACCAGAGCTCCGAGGCAGTGTAGAAACAGGGGTGGTATCTTCCCTGTAAGCTCCTCCTTTGTGCTCTTGGTTTAGGTGGTGATGTTAGGTTTGATACCAGAGCTCCGAGGCAGTGTAGAAATGGGGGTGGTACCCTGTAAGCTCCTCCTTTGTGCTCTTGGTTATAAGGTTTGATACCAGAGCTCCGAGGCAGTGTAGAAACAGGGGTGGTACCCTGTAAGCTCCTCCTTTGTGCTCTTGGTTATAGGTTGATGTTAGGTTTGATACCAGAGCTCCGAGGCAGTGTAGAAACAGGGGTGGTACCCTGTAAGCTCCTCCTTTGTGCTCTTGGTTATAGGTGGTGATGTTAGGTTTGATACCAGATAGGCAGTGTAGAAACAGGGGTGGTACCCTTTAAGCTCCTCCTTTGTGCTCTTGGTTATAGGTGGTGATGTTAGGTTTGATACCAGAGCTCCGAGGCAGTGTAGAAACAGGGGTGGTACCCTGTAAGCTCCTCCTTGTGCTCTTGGTTATAGGTGGTGATGTTGGGTTTGATACCAGAGCTCCGAGGCAGTGTAGAAACAACCCTTAAGCTCCTCCTTTGTGCTCTTGGTTATAGGTGGTGATGTTAGGTTTGATACCAGAGCTCCGAGGCAGTGTAGAAACCACCCTTAAGCTCCTCCTTTGTGCTCTTGGTTATAGGTGGTGATGTTAGGTTTGATACCAGAGCTCCGAGGCAGTGTAGAAACAGGGGTGGTACCCTGTAAGCTCCTCCTTTGTGCTCTTGGTTATAGGTGGTGATGTTAGGTTTGATACCAGAGCTCCGAGGCAGTGTAGAAACAGGGGTGGTACCCTGTAAGCTCCTCCTTTGTGCTCTTGGTTATAGGTGGTGATGTTAGGTTTGATACCAGAGCTCCGAGGCAGTGTAGAAACAGGGGTGGTACCCTGTAAGCTCCTCCTTTGTGCTCTTGGTTATAGGTGGTGATGTTAGGTTTGATACCAGAGCTCCGAGGCAGTGTAGAAACAGGGGTGGTACCCTGTAAGCTCCTCCTTTGTGCTCTTGGTTATAGGTGGTGATGTTAGGTTTGATACCAGAGCTCAGAGGCAGTGTAGAAACAGGGGTGGTACCCTGTAAGCTCCTCCTTTGTGCTCTTGGTTATAGGTGGTGATGTTAGGTTTGATACCAGAGCTCCGAGGCACGTGTAGAAACAGGGGTGGTACCCTGTAAGCTCCTCCTTTGTGCTCTTGGTTATAGGTGGTGATGTTAGGTTTGATACCAGAGCTCCGAGGCAGTGTAGAAACAGCTAAGCGGTGTATTTCGAAGCAGCGTGCCGATGCCTGTATCACTTTATCAGAAGCACATGATCAATGACGTCCAAATCTTCGTTTCGTCGAACAACCACCAGGTTAGTTTGGTACTGGTTTGGTAGAAGACATATGCTATATGGGGTGTGGGGCGTCAACAATAATAATTTAGCTGCTCTAAATAATTTGGACCAGCAGGTGCCACCAGTGTACCCTCTGTTTATCAAAGCCTTGATTTATTAAACTATTTTCTACACAATGGACCTCAAAACCTCAAGGCAGCCGCCTGGGGCAGCATCTTGCTGGGGGCGGCACGGGGAACCCGCACAAAACAAAAAAACAAAAATAATAATTGGAATGGTGACATTTGAGCGATCGGTTTTCTATCCCACATTCACATGTCACGTCAATGATATCATGTCACCGTGTGGGACTGTGGGTCAATGATATCATGTCACCGTGTGGGACTGTGGGTCAATGATATCATGTCACCGTGTGGGACTGTGGGTCAATTAACCTTGTCTGAGTTGCCTCTAACTTTGTACAGTACTAATGCAATTAGTAATGCACTTAGTTGTATACTTTAGTTTGTGTGTTTCTTGTTTGAAGTGCAGTAGTGTAATAATCAGGTTCTCTTCTTTATAAGTGTGTTATTCTAGTTGTGTATTTGTGTGATATATGATTTGTGCAATTTAGTTATATTTGTGTGGTTTATTTGTTAGCAACAGGGTAATAATTTGATTCTTTTTTATTTGTATTTAAATACTACAATTTGTTTCTATTTGTCTTTGTTACTTATTTTTGTATGTATTTTTTATATTTCTACAGTTTTAAATGTTTTTTAAATGATTTTATATTTGTGTTGTTCCAAATGTCTGTATAAAAATTACAGTTAGCCCAGGATGGCGTTTTTTTTAGGGGGGCATACAAGCTCGAACCACCACTGGTTATTGGTACAGTACCAGTCAAAAAAGACACACCTACTCATTCAAGGGTTTTCTTTATTTTTACTAAATTCTACATTGTATAATAATAGTGAAGACATCCAAACTATGAAATATCACGTGGAATCATGTAGTTGAAACAGTGTTAGACAAATCAAAATATATTTTATATTTCAGATTCTTCAAAGTAACCACCCTTTGCCTTTATGACAGCCTTGCACACATTATTCTACAATGTAGAAAATAGTACAGATAAAGAAAACCCTTGAATGAGAAGGTGTCCAAACTTTAGACTGGTAGTGTACAGGATTGTACCCCAGTTCATAACACAGATTGTACCTTTCGCCACAGGTACAAAAGCATTGCAAAGCTATTTGTTCCTTGTCTGTGGCAAAACTGTACCTCTACCATTGATCATTTAAACTGGTACAACACTTCCACTCATGGGTGGCCAAAAATAACTATCTGAACACCATGCACCCACTAAGCCATGCCTCCAATATAATTATCCAGTTTGTGTGAATTGTAGAGTTACTTGTTAGTGACGGAGACATGGTTGTTGAATTGTCAAATTTTCAGTCCTGAGTTCCTAG
Organism: Oncorhynchus tshawytscha; assembly: GCF_018296145.1. Lineage (NCBI taxonomy): Eukaryota > Metazoa > Chordata > Actinopteri > Salmoniformes > Salmonidae > Oncorhynchus > Oncorhynchus tshawytscha. The sequence continues at coordinate 83,632 of NW_024609638.1, forward strand.
GCGTATATTATTAAAATGAAACTCTTTATGACAATACATTACATATCTCATGAGGCCTTATTTTGAAGACTAGTTTTACTCTAATACAGTGGCTTGAAATTCGTGGTTAACAGGCCACATCAGGCCTGCAAGTAGGCTCAAAAAAATCAAGTAACTTTCCCCAAATTCCCAGATTTTAACAAATTTTCTCCCATTTCAGAAATCTTCCAACCGGGATTTCTGAAAAAGCTGGCTTGCATTGTGATTTGTCACACTGGAATCCAGCCAGAGTTAGGATATCCAATCAGTTTGAATATTATTCACACGCCATCTGCATTCATAATGACTGTCAGGTGTAGGAACATTGTGAGGAGTCTTATCCGGCTGCTGAAAAAAATCTAACAAAGCTGATTCATTAGTTTAGAAAAATGTACATTATTTAATTTAGCATAGCATAAAATTAATCTGTGTAGATTGATCAATCAATCAATTTACATGCAAAAACACAGATATATATTTTTTTAAGTTGATCAACCTGTAGTAGAGCATGCTGGGAAATATAATGATGATAATAATGATGGTACAAATTTGCCTTTTTAGAGTGCCACCCCAGTAACAAACATCTACCTCATTTTAGGTGGGAAAGATTCATAGTTGTACTTTAAATGTATTTAGATACACACATATGTTTGTATCCTTGAAACAGAAATGTACCTTCACATTGTAGACCTTTATTTGATAGTTTTGTGATGATTGGGAAAACTTTACTGTATCCTTATTTTCTAAGAGTGTATGACGTTGTCATTTCTATTTAATTTGTCCCTTCTCGTTGGCCTTAAATGTTTGATACTTGTTAAGTAGAGAACTAATTGCATTCACACTCACACACTGCAGGAGCTTGGATGTCCTCATGGCTTTTTACAGCACAGGAGTAACTGTCTGAATAAGAATTATTGACAGAGTATTGCAGGGAAGTAGACTCATCTAGACGTTGTCCGTTCCTGTACCAGATGTAGGTGGGGTTATCAGTCAGAGTACAGGTGGTGCTACAGGTCAGTGTCTTCTGTCCCTCTGCAGCAGGAGTCACCTTCACCTGCAGGTCTGAATGAAGAGAGAATAAAACATAAAAGAACAACCCTCAATATTTCCACCTCATTTGTATTTATGTAACCTTTATTTTACTAGGCAAGTCAGTTGAGAACACATTCTTATTTACAATGACACCAGGGAACAGAGGTTAACTGCCTTGTTCAGGGACAGAACAGATGTTTTACCTTGTCAGCTTAGGGATTCGATCCAGCAACCTTTCAGTTACTGGTCTAATGCTCTAACCACTAGGCTACCTGCCGCCCCAATGCTACAAGAGATAAAGTAGTTACACTATAGAATAATGTTGTGTAAATATAGTACTACCAGTAAATCATAATGTTCTGTAATACTACCAGCATATTATACAATTCTGTAAGTGTAGTATTACCAGTATATTATAATGTTCTGTAAGTGTACTATTACCAGTATATCATAATGTAAGTGTAGTATTACCAGTATATCATAATGGTCTGTAAGTGTACTATTACCTGTATATAATAATGTAAGTGTAGTATTACCAGTATATCATAATGTTCTGTAAGTGTAGTATTACCAGTATATCACAATGTTCTGTAAGTGTAGTATTACCAGTATATCATAATGTTCTGTAAGTGTAGTATTACCAGTATATCATAATGTTCTGTAAGTGTAGTATTACCAGTATATCATAATGTTCTGTAAGTGTAGTATTACCAGTATATCATAATGTTCTGTAAGTGTAGTATTACCAGTATATCATAATGTTCTGTAAGTGTAGTATTACCAGTATATCATAATGCTCTGTAAGTGTAGTATTACCAGTATATCATAATGTTCTGTAAGTGTAGTATTACCAGTATATCATAATGTTCTGTAAGTGTAGTACTGCCAGTATTTCATAATGTTCTGTAAGTGTAGTTTTACCTGTGACAGACAGAGTTGTTCCAGGGAAGCTGTACCCCCATCCTGAGATCTGTGTGTTGAATCTGAATTTATACTCAGCTGAGTCGCTCTCTCTCAGATCCGTGATTCTCAGGATGGAGGGAAGGTTCTCCAGGGCCCGACCAGCATACTCTGGGTCTCTGGTTAGGTCCTCAGGGACCGACTTATCACTTCTAAACCAGAATGTTGTTTTGATCGGATGATAACTGGAATAAGTACAGGATATGTCCACTGATGACCCCTTCAAGGCACAGATACTCTTGTCAATATAAGTTACTCTGTTGCAGCTCTGATCCTGAACACCTGAAACATAATGACAAGAGGACGTTACTTATACAATCATGACCTGCAATAATCCTGTGTTAGTTATGTTAGATAACTGTGAGGACTGTTTAGGAGACAGAATAGATATACTTGAAAAGTTCTACTAGAATACTGAGTTGAATCCATACTCACACACTGCAGGAGTGTGGAGATCCTCATTGGATTTTACAGCACAGGAGTAGCTGTCTGCAGCATCAGGGTAGACTGAATAGGGAGAAGTGTTGTCAGTTACTATCTGTCCGTTCTTGTACCAGATGTAGGTGGGGTTACCAGTCAGAACACAGGTGGTGCAAGTCAGTGTCTTCCACGCTGATACAACTGAATAAGGAGTCACCTTCACCTGCAGATCTGGAGGAGATCACAACACATTACAACTATTAGTCATCTGACATCTTTTCTAGTCACATGACATTTATTTTTTGAAGACAAAACACTACAATTTCCAGAACTAAATTGACAGAAGAATATCACTGTACCTGTGACAGACAGAGTGACTCCAGGGTTGCCAGTAAATCTCCCTCCAGTCTGATCTGTTATAAATCTGAACATGTACGTAGCTGAGTCACTCTCTCTCAGGTCTGTGATTCTCAGAGTGCAGTCATTCTTGTTATCTTTATGATACGTCACACGAGCTTTGTAGTCTGCGTCATCACTCAGACTAACAGGATTCCCCTCAGCATCATTTTTAGTGAACCAGAAGGTTGATGTGACGATATAACCACTGGGATATGTGTAAGAGCAGGACATCTCCACTGTTGACCCCTTCAAGGTACAGATACTCTGAGGGGTGTATGTAACACTCCAGCCATCCTGACCCAGTACAACTGAAACACACAGTCACACAACACAAGGATATTACATTAAGCAAAGGTCTATTGGCTTACACTGACAGTAGGGTTTGTCCACACTTTGTTGCCGTCCTGTAGTTTCTGAGTTGAGTGTGAATGGAAACCACACATAAGCATCACTCAGTGAGGTGTGAAAGATAAATGCCTAACAGACGATGTCACTGAACACAACAGAATAACATTAAGATAATATAACTAAAACAGTAAAGAATGAGACCATACCTGCTATAGACCAGAGAAAGACCCCCAACACACTTCCTGCTGTTCTCAAGACCATTGTTGCATCTCCCACCCTGCAGTCTTAGAAACATAAACAACAACTCACTCTATAGCTGGTGAATAACTCCACCTGATCCATTAAAACAGTCCAGGGTACATATTCACAAAGTGTCTCAGAGTAGACTAAGAGTGCTCATCTAGGATCAGTTTAACTTTATAGATCATTATTATATGGACTAGGGGGACCTGATCTTAGATCAGCACTCCTTCTCTGAGACACTTCGTGATACTGGCCCTTATGTAACAACCTAAACACAGGTCAAAACTAAACAAAAAGTTAAATGATTCAGTAAGTCGTACCATGTGATTTATGGCTAAAACATCAAATAATAACAATGATAATAACAATAACATTAAAGTAAACAATATAATATACTGTAGCGTACTTACAGAGTGAAGAGGAGAGGTATTGTACAGTGAGTCAACTTACTGGCGTAGCAGGGCATAGAAACAAGAAGTGTGAGTTCTGTGGTTGGTTGACACATTTATAAAGTGGCCTAGTCAGGATTTTAAGACAATAACACGCATCAACAGCATGTCAGAAAAAAAGATGTACTGTATTTTATGTATCTAATTATAAAATGTGACCACATAGCTAGTTGCATTTCTTCATTTGTGCCTAAAAAAAAAATTCAAGAGGGAAAATGCAGCCCATTTTCAATGTGGTCTTTATACAGATCCAATACAATGTGCTGACTGGGATGTACATGGTCAAACCTCATACTACCGACTGGGGTCATTTTGACCCCAGAGGCATGTTTTTTGTCATAGCCCGTTAATTAAATTCTTCACATTTTTTCATGACTATGTCAATAAACTTATTCTTAATACATCTAAATCATTGTTTAGGGTTTCTGTATCAATATGGAATTTTGAAAAGTTTGACCCCGTGCAAAAAACACCTATTCCGCCCATATTAATTTGAGTGGACCTGTATCAGGGATTTTGATCACATAGACAGATCATCTGCAGAGATATAGCTCCCCATGTACTCTCCTCAGATCTTCGTTTTCTGTAAACCACTTATCATATTTTTAAATAAGGCCAGTCCTTTCAATCTGATTGGCATTCAGGCCTGTCAATCACCCTCACATGCCAATCAATCAGGGCTCTTGGACGTATTCCAGGGATCCGCACCCGACAACTCAAATTCGAGCTTGTATAAAATGCTGTCCATAGAGAAGGATAGAGGCCTCTAGTGGACAAAAGGCTGTGTTAGCATGGGCAGTGCCATTTTAATGTAGTCAACTGGATGTGACTTTCAACTTTATTGGCTGATCCCTCCTGGTGACCCAGTTAGAGTCATGTCCAACCAGGTCATCAGAAGGGATCAGCCAATCGTGAATAAAAATGGACTACTTCAAAATGGAGATATCCTCAATGGCGCTGCCCATGCTGTCACAGATGCTGTAATCGCACAGATACAAAGATGCAAGAAGAAGAGAGAGCAAAAAGAAGAAAGTGTTGTGCTGGGGGACTGTTCACATGCTGTTTCCTAACCCAAGTGTTGTGCTGAGGGACTGTTCACATGCTGTTTCCTAACCCAAGTGTTGTGCTGAGGGACTGTTCACATGCTGTTTCCTAACCCAAGTGTTGTGCTGAGGGACTGTTCACATGCTGTTTCCTAACCCAAGTGTTGTGCTGAGGGACTGTTCACATGCTGTTTCCTAACCCAAGTGTTGTGCTGAGGGACTGTTCACATGCTGTTTCCTAACCCAAGTGTTGTGCTGAGGGACTGTTTTCAACATGCTGAGGGACTGTTCATGCTAACCCAAGTGTTGTGCTGAGGGACTGTTCACATGCTGTTTCCTAACCCAAGTGTTGTGCTGAGGGACTGTTCACATGCTGTTTCCTAACCCAAGTGTTGTGTTTGTCAATTGGCATGTAAATTTGGGCATACTCTCTAGGGGATATTCGGTGTGAAGAAACTGAACAAAAAATATAAACGCAACATGTAAAGTGTTGGTCCCATGTCTCATGAGCTGAAATAAAAGATCCCAGAAATGTTCCATAAGTTTATTTTTCTCAAATGTTGTAAGCAAATTTGTTTACATCCTCATTAGTGAGCATTTCTCCTTTGCCAAGATAAGTCATCCATCTGACGGGTGAGGCATATCAAGAAGCTGATTAAACAGCATGATCATTACACAGTTGCACCTTGTGCTGGGGACAATAAAAGGCCATTATAAAATGTACAGTTTTCTCACACAACACAATGCCACAGATGTCTCAAGTTTTGAGGGAGCATTCAATTGGCATGCTGACTGCACGAATGTCCACCAGAGCCGTTGCCAGAGAATTTAATGTTAATTTCTCTAACTTAAACTGCATCCAACGTCGTTTTAGAGAATTTGGCAATACATTCAACTGGCTTCACAAGCACAGACCAGGTGTATGGCGTTTTGTGGGCGAGCGTTTTGCTGATGTCAACGTTGTGAACAGAGTGCCCCATGGTGGCGGTGGGGTTATGGTATGGGCAGGCATAAGCTACGAACAACAAACACAATTGCATTTTATCAATGACAATCTGAATGCACAGAGATACTGTGACAAGATCCTGAGGCCCATTGTCATGCTATTCATCCGCTCACCTCCTGTTCCAGCATGATAATGCACGGCCTCATGTCACAAGGATCTCTACACAATTCCTGGAAGCTGAACATGTCCCAGTTTTTCCATCGCCTGCACACTCACCAGACATGTCACCCATTGACCATGTTTGGGATGCTCTGGATCGACAAGTGACGACACTGTTCTCCAGGTCTCACCAATATCCAGCAACTTCTTATAGCCACTGAAGAGGAGTGGGACAACATTTCACAGACCACAATCAACAACCTGATCAACTGTATGCAAAAGAGATGTGTCGCACATGGTGGTCACACCAGATAATGACAGGTTTTCTGGTCCATGCCCCTCATTTTTTTCAAAGGTTAAAGGTACTGTATCTGTGATCAACAGATGCATATCTGTGTTCCCAGTCATGTGAAATTTCCTTATTTTCCTTATTTTCCTTATTCCCCTTTGTTCAGCATATCCTGTATATACTTCCTTCTCACATCTATCTACACATGTTCCTCCTCCCATTTTTCCCTCTGCTTGTGGATTTTCAGGGCACAACACATCAGCTGTCTACAGTGTAAATATACAGTACCAGTCAAAAGTTTGGACAAACCTACTCATTCAAGGGTTTCTCTTTATTTATTATTTATTATGTATTACAATTTTCTACATTGTAGAACAATAGTGAAGACATCAAAACTATGAAACAACACATATGGAATCATGTAGTGACCTAAAAAGTGTTAAACAAATATTTTCGATTTTTCAAAGTAGCCACCCTTTGCCTTTATGACAGATTTGCACACTCTTGACATTCTCTCAACCAGCTTCATGAGGAATGCTTTTCCAACAGTCTTAAAGGAGTTCCTACATATGCTGAGCACTTGTTGGCTGCTTTTCTTTTACTCTGCGGTCTAACTTATCCCAAACCATCTCAATTGGGTTGAGGTCAGGTGATTGTGGAGGCCAGGTCATCTGATGCAGCACTCCATAACTCTCCTTGGTCAAATAGCCCTTACACAGACTGGAGGTGTGTTATGTCATTGTCCTGCTGAAAAACAAAATACGCAAACGTGATGGGATGGTTTATCACTGCAGAATGCTGTGGTAGCCATGCTGGTTAAGTGTGCCTTGAATTCTAAATACATCACTGACAGTGTCACCAGCAAAGGACCCCCACACCATCACACTTCCTCCTCCATGCTTCCAAGTGGGAACCACACATGCAGATATCAACCTTTCACCTCACAAAAAATCTCAAATTTGGACTCATCAGACCAAAGGACAGATTTCCACTGGTTTGATGTCCAGTGCTTATGTTTCTTGGCCCAAGCAAGTCTCTTCTTCTTATTGATGTCCTTTAATAGTGGTTTCTTGACAGCAATTCGACCATGAAGGCCTGATTCACGCAGTCTCCTCTGAACATTAGATGTTGAGATGTGTCTTACTTGAACTCTGTGAAGCATTTATTTGGACTACAATCTGAGGTGCAGTTAACTCTAATGAATTTATCCTCTGCAGCAGAGGTAACTCTGGGTATTCCTTTCCTGTGACGGTTCTCATCAGAGCCAGTTTCATCATAGCACTTGATGGTTTTTGCGACTACACTTTCAAAGTTTGATTACATTTTTGTGAAAGATTAATTTTGTGTTAGGCCTTGTGTTAGTATTAATGGCTTTGTGTTAGTGTTAAATAATATCATTTTCAAAAACCAAAAGGACCATACAATATTGCTCAGTATTTGTATTATTTATTTCATACAGTCTTTTTGCTCATCTTTATCAAGGGTGCCATTCATTTGGGACCTGACTGTACCTATCCAGGAACCAATGTGACCAACTGGTTTCTAACCTAGGTCTCCTGCAGGCCACCAGACTGTGTTAACCTGCTACACTTAGTAACCTTTATTTAACTAGGCAAGTCAGATAAACCAAAATGACCATACAAATTCTTATTTTCAATGATGGCCTAGGAACAGTGGTTTAATTGCCTTGTTCAGGGGCAGAACGACAGATTTTTACCTTATCAGCATGGGGATTTGATCTTGCAACCTTTCGGTTACAAGTCCAACACTCTAACCACTAGGCTACCTGCCGCCCCGTGAGAACAATTGATGAGAACCATTATTATGAATGTTTGATTGCTGCATGCTATTTAGACATATCATTCATGTCAATCACCACTAATACATCAAATATGCCTATTTTAGACATTTCAGACTGATTAACTGAATAAGGAAAATGCAACATGTGTTTGACAGTTTGACCTCTCAACGAGTTACTCAACAGTGTTGGTTTTGAAGAAGTCAGCAAGAACAAACACAGGAAGAGAGGTTTCCTGTGTTGCAATCTTATCTTTGCCGCCTGTGCATTCACCAAACTCTGTCAAAACTGCTGTCACTGCAGGCTTATTCAGAATGTATGAAAATAGATACATTTTAATCAACCAATGATCAAATGTTAATTGTCACGTCCTTCAGGAAGGTCCAGACAGCTGAAGACAGCTTGGCTGTCGAAACGTTGGATATTACATTTTTGCATCTGAGCTCCTAGAGTGTGCCGCTCTCCTTAATTTTCAAACCTTCCTTCAGGCTCAACATGGCAGAGCCATGTGTCTCATGCTGGGTACATAATGGCCCATAAAAACGTTGATTTTGGTATGAACGGTTTAAGTTATATGTTATTCATTTAAAAAAAAAAATACTCACCTGAAAACATAATAATCATGGCAAAGATGCGCACTCTATCCAACTCTATGTCAGGGACCAAGAAGCTGACGCAGATGGCGTCCTTCCTCAACAACACATTTACATGCTTGACAACCAACAATGTAATACAATATTATAATAACTGTCTACTGTACCGTGGAATACAGTTGTGTGGTCTTAAGGGTAAAAAAAATGACCCGCCACTATGTTTAACAGCAGAGAAAACCCACTAAATATTGTTTAGACTTGAAATTTGATCACTTTTCCAAGAGTGACCCCAACATTAGAAAAAGTGAAACATCGCCTTTGTTGATATTTCCATGGAAGCTGTACACCTTCAGGGTACAAAGACTGTCCTGATCCACCTGAGGCTGCAGCTGGGGCAGGCAAGAGGAGGAGAATCCAATTCTGCCCCCCAAAGAAGGACTGTAAAACAAATACTATGTGCTGCACATGTGAGAAATACATCTGCAAAGTCCATGCACACACACTTGCATACTGTCCTACACATTTGCTAATTAGAGTTGATTGATTTATGTTCTTCACGTTTTTGTTTTGTATCTATTATCTTATTTTATTCTTATTTATTGTTGTTTATACACCGTGTGGGTGGGGGCAAGGGTTAAAAAAATGGGAGAAGACTAGCATGTTGAATTCCTCATTGTACAATAAAATGCTTTCAAAACTACTTTCTGCATATTTCTGCTACTTTCTTAGGCTATACAAGTGCTATCTCTTGCTATAAAAAATACACCTTTATCAATAACAATAATAAACCTCTACTTTAGAAAACAATTATTACAGGTTTGTTGTCATAGAAACAAGCAGTGTCCACTGTTTAAATGCAGCCTTTCTGCATTGTGAAGAGGGAAACCCCACATATTCACAAAGTTTGTGATGAATGTTAAGACAGAATGTTAAGACAGAATGTTAAGACTTATGTTAAGACTCATTTTTAGTGAGTTAGTGAGTTAGTGACAGTAAAGAATGGCAGGCTGAGCTGTAATATTTACAAACACATTTAAATGTGTATCTATTGTCTTAAACTCTGAGCTTATTTACAACATGATGCTTGTACTGTATTGACACTCAAACCACACTGTAAAAACTGAAAAGGTAAACATGTAATTAATGTATCTAAAATAGGCAATAATTAATCATTTGATGATAAAACAAGTGATATCATGACACTGAACCATAAAGTATTACCTAACATAAAATCTTAGTAACAAGCCATTGAGTAATAATGTCTGACAGTAATACAAAGCAAATTATTAAAATACATAATTAGCAACTTAGTCCAAGAGACAAAAATATTGAAAAGCTGTTATCAACAATATCCGTATTAGTCACTGAAAAGTAGGACGATTAATAATGATAAAATCACATAGAAAAACATCAGCAACATGTTCTAAAACATCTGGAAATGGAAAATTCCCAAGGAAAAAGAGCAGAAGCCAAATCCATCCCATTTATCATCAATATACATAACAGAGCTCAACAGTTTAAAGTCCTAAACACTAGAAGTTAGTTACCTCTGGTTCATTCAGCCATTCCTGTGGGGAAAAGTCATGGGGAAAGAATAGGGTTTTGGGATAAATGCCAAAAATAAGGTCAGAGGTTAAAACATCATATATCTTTTTTTTTTTTAAATTATTATTATTGTTTACTTTTATTTAATAAATACTTTCTTACCACAATGTTGTCCTTAAAACTGCATTGTTGGTTAAGGGCTTGTAACTAAGCATTTCACTGTAAGGTGTTGTTCTCGGCTCATGTGACAAATACATTTGATTTGATCATATTGTTTGTTCTATGAGATAATGTCAGTCAGTTAAGATGACCTTTATGAATTACACACACAGATATATAGTTTGACTGTAGCTTAGACCTGCATTGTTTTATGTACTGTTTGGTGAGGTTACTTGTCATTAAGTATTTCAATACATTTTTATAAATATGACAAATAAACCAAACTCTGAACCTATCGAATTAAAATGCGGGATCCTTAGGCAGATATGCATCTTGGTATTACTGGTATACTCTACGGATAAATGTTTAATCAAATAAAACGTTCAGCCTTTTAGATCATAATAAATAAGACAGGGGACCTGATCCTAGATCAGCACTCTGGGACGCTTTATGACTCCAGACCCTAATGTAACAGCTAAAACACAGCTCAAAACAAAATGTTAAATTATACATTAAGACCAGTACATTAGAAATTCTCAGTTTTAGACTGTTTCATTCCGGAACCTATTTGGCCGGATTCAGTAGCTCTTGTGGCGTGAACAATTATTTTATTTAGCACACAATATGAGTCTCCACACACCTAGGCCTAGGCTATTGATGGATTCAAGACAAGGTCGTTTTCATTTACCTCAGATTCTCAGTTTGTCAGTGTCAAAGTATCCTGTCATTTCCATCATTTGTGCATTATTATGGTGCTTTCAAGACAACTGGGATCTCAGAAAAAAACGAGGTCAAATAAAATCATGACATCGGTGATCTTCAGGTAGGAAAGTTGGAGCTCCAGAAAAAGACCTGAGTTCCAGACGTGGAATTCCGAGTTGGATGATTGTTCAACATCAATTTGCTCAGTAGGTGCAAAATTTTTTCCCCCATAGTTCCCAGTTGTCTTGAATGCACTGAAGTCGGAAGTTGAAGATTTCCCAGTTCAGAATTCCGAGATTATGCCAAAGTTTTCAGTCATGTAAAAGGATGTAGAATTGCATGAAATGCGTTTATAAAAGTCAAACAAGGCCACAAAAATGTTTACCCATGTGTGCAACTTCTTTAATGCCTCTACTTTACTGCTCTATCAAATTTAAATCAAATTGTATTAGTCACATGTGCCGAATACAACAGTGAACTGCTTACTTACAAGCCCCAAACCAACAGCGCAGTTTAAAAAAATATGGATAAGAATAAGTAAAGTAACAAGTAATTAAAAAAGAACAATATATACAGGGGGTGCCGGTACAGAGTCAATGTGCAGAGGCACCGGTTAGGTGAGGTAGTATGTACATGTAGGTAGAGTTAATTAAAGTGAGTATAAATAGATGACAGAGAGTGACAGTGGAGAGGGGGGGGGGGGGGCAATGCAAATAGTCTGGGTAGCAGTTATGTGTGAACAGGGAGTACAGGAGGGGGCAGAGCATGCACCCGAGGGGCCCCTGTGTTGAGGATCAGCGTGGCGGATGTGTTGTTACCTAGTCTTACCACCTGGGGGCGGCTCAACAGGAAGTCCAGGATCCAGTTGCAGAGGGAGGTGTTTTGTTCCAGGGTCCTTAGCTTATGGATGAGCTTTGAGGGCATTATGGTGTTGAACGCTGAGCTGTAGTCAATGAATAGCATTCTCATATAGGTGTTCCTTTGTCCAGGTGGGAAAGGGCAGTGTGGAGTGCAATAGAGATTGCATAATCTGTGGATCTGTTGGGGTGGTATGCACATTGGAATGGATCTAGAGTTTCTAGGATAATGGTTTTGATGTGAGCCATGACCAGCCTTTCAAATAACTTCATGGATATAGACGTGAGTGCTACGGGACGGTGTTAAATGGCACAGTGATGCCATCTGTTGGTAAATGTTCATTACTGCAACTCTTGTGTTTTACCGGGCTGCTTGAGATACCCGGATGCGTTGTGATGTACTGAACAAGACTGGTTACTCGCATCAATGCCTGTCTCGTCATTTTACATTCAAACAGCCTCCTCCCTCTTTAGCACGAGTGAAGTGAGTTCGGTACAAACTTTACATGTCCGAACTCAGAATCAAATAATCAAATGAATCAAATGCCAAAATAACATGGTCGCTGTGGTATAACTTTTATTTTGATTAGCGATTTTCTGTATTTATTAGATTTCAGATGTGTCCATTATTTGGGAGATCGTTCTTCGTACAAAGCATGTAAACGTTTTTAATGGAATTGTTATATGAATCAAATTATCCACAATAATCGCGTTACTGTGTGGATGTAACCGCACTCAATGTTATTGTTTTTCCTTGATTAACATTAAAGTGAATTCAAACAATCCAATCAGAGAACCAAACATGCAAATCTTTACTGCTCACCCCGCCCGTATTTTATAACCGACCAATCAGAGAGGGAGTGGGCGGAGTCAGGGATACCAGTGGAGGATTCAAACGGAAGATGGCAGCGGATAAAGATTCCAATAAAAATACACAAAACAGAAGGTAAAATAACATGTAAACATTATGTATACAGAATAAACCATGCGCGCACGTAAATAGACTGCGGAGTTGTCGTGAACACTGGCATTTGAATTTGGCTTGCTAGTTTGTCTGACATGCATGTTGTTTTTCAGTGACAGTGAAAGCTAATTGAGCTAGCTAACGTTATTTAGCTACTGTAGCTCTGACAATCAAGTGACGTGTTGTGGCAAAATACAATTTCTGTGCATCACACAGCTACTCTGAACAACAATACGGTGCAGAGCATTTATTTCCGCGCTGTCGCTGAATTACAGCAACACTCCATAGTTAGCTAGCTAGTAGTCGCAAATATAGAGACCACTGCAGTGAGCTGTCATTGGTCGACATCTTTTTGGATGGTCCGGTGAGCGGGGTTTGTTGATTTTAGACCATTCCATTGGTCCTGAAGTGAAATCTCCACTCACCTGAAGCACCAGGCCATGCAAAAGCAACTCTCCACCATTATGCCAAGTCAAGCTGCTCTGAATTGCCAGTGAGTGTGTACTTGTGTGAAAAAGGTGTCTTCAGCTCATTGATCTTCAGACCTATGAGTTCACTGATCTTCAGCACAATGGACCCAAAGTAAAACTCTAGCATGCATAAAAGTTGGTTTTCTCCTGTCTGTCCAACCACTAACCCATTAATCGACGCTAACTACAAAAAGCGCCTATGGACGATAGCATCCTCTGGCCGGAGTAGTATCTTCTGGCCAGAGGAGAAACATAATGAACGTAGCTTTCATTTTCAAATTATTTTCAAAAAGTCCATTACTACACCTTTTTATAGGGTCACGGTTCCCACACGGTTATACAGTGGGGCAAAAAAGTATTTAGTCAGCCACCAATTGTGCAAGTTCTCCCACTTAAAAAGATGAAGCCTGTCATTTTCATCATAGGTACACTTCAACTATGACAGACAAAATTAGAAGAAAAAAATCCAGAAAATCACATTGTAGGATTTTTTTATTAATTAATTTGCAAATTATGGTGGAAAATAAGTATTTGGTCAATAACAAAAGTTTATCTCAATACTTTGTTATATACCCTTTGTTGGCAATGACAGAGGTCAAACGTTTTCTGTAAGTCTTCACAAGGTTTTCACACACTGTTGCTGGTATTTTGGCCCATTCCTCCATGCAGATCCCCTCTAGAGCAGTGATGTTTTGGGGCTGTTGCTGGACAACACGGACTTTCAACTCCCTCCAAAGATTTTCTATGGGGTTGAGATCTGGAGACTGGCTAGGCCACTCCAGGACCTTGAAATGTTTCTTACAAAGCCACTCCTTTGTTGCCCGGGCGGTGTGTTTGGGATCATTGTCATGCTGAAAGACCCAGCCACGTTTCATCTTCAATGCCCTTGCTGATGGAAGGAGGTTTTCACTCAAAATCTCACGATACATGGCCCCATTCATTCTTTCCTTTACATGGATCAGTCGTCCTGGTCCCTTTGCAGAAAAACAGCCCCAAAGCATGATGATTCCACCCCATGCTTCACAGTAGGTATGGTGTTCTTTGGATGCAACTCAGCATTCTTTGTCCTCCAAACACGACGAGTTGAGTTTTTACCAAAAAGTTATATTTTGGTTTCATCTGACCATATGACATTCTCCCAATCTTCTGGATCATCCAAATGCTCGCTAGCAAACTTCAGACGAGCCTGGACATGTACTTGCTTAAGCAGGGGGACACGTCTGGTTCTGCCAGATTTGAGTCCCTGGCGGCGTAGTGTGTTACTGATGGTAGGCTTTGTTACTTTGGTCCCAGCTCTCTGTAGGTCATTCACTAGGTCCCCCCGTGTGGTTCTGGGATTTTTGCTCACCGTTCTTGTGATCATTTTGACCCCACGGGTGAGATCTTGCGTGGAGCCCCAGATTGAGGGAGATTATCAGTGGTCTTGTATGTCTTCCATTTCCTAATAATTGCTCCCACAGTTGATTTCTTCAAACCAAGCTGCTTACCTATTGCAGATTCAGTCTTCCCAGCCTGGTGCAGATCTACAATTTTGTTTCTGGTGTCCTTTGACAGCTCTTTGGTCTTGGCCATAGTGGAGTTTGGAGTGTGACTGTTTGAGGTTGTGGACAGGTGTCTTTTATACTGATAACAAGTTCAAACAGGTGCCATTAATACAGGTAACGAGTGGAGGACAGAGGAAAATACTTTTGGCTGCAACTGTTAAAACAGTCTACAGTAAGTGAAATGATGTTGATGTGATATGAAAGTAGAGGGCTTTATGTTTCTAGAACTGTACCGCAATTGAGAACCGATTCACATTTAGATGGAGTATTTTGCTGTTTTGGCTGCCAGAGCCAATTCGCCTCTAAACAAAACATGTAAGGTCCTTGGACTATAGTAACGTTAGTCTCCTTTAGTCCATTATTGGGCTAGCCAACCACCACACCATCATCATACGTGTGTAAGAGGGAGAGTGCGAGAGTTGGTGCATGTGAGAAAGTCAGTGTAAAGATAAAGCGGTTGTTTAAAGATTTGCCTAGATCTTCAGCATCTGTGTGTGTGTGTTCCATCAGGGGTACGGTGTGTAACGTGGTGATCAGCCAGGATGGAGGGGGATCTTGGGGCGGCAGTGGGGTTGGTGCCCGCCCGCCCGTCATCTTCAACCCAGACTTCTTTGTGGAGAAGCTACGTCACGAGAGACCTGAGGTGTTTCAAGAGCTGGTGCTTAGCAACATCAGCCGCCTCATCGACCTTCCCGGTGCGGAGTTCTCTCTGCTGTTAGGGGACGAGGGAGGGCCCAAGACACCCACAGGGGCCGGAGGGGGATTCTTCCGCTCCTTCAACTTCCTCAAACGTAAAGGTGAGAGAACTGCCATGAAGATCAACCAAGGGTGTCTTCGCCTGGGGTGTGTTCAGCAGGATGCAATGTAGAACAAACATGCATGACTGAAATGTAGAAGAAGGTATCACGATGGCTTTACTCATGGAATTTTTATCTGCAACGTTTGGCTACTGAACGTGGCCCTGGGTGGCAATAATGTTGAATAATAATATAAATGTACAGCAATCAGATTCTCGTCCTTTGGCCGTTGTCATCTTCACAGATAAGGAAGTGGTGTTCGGGACTCCTCTGACAGAGGGAGGCATCGCCCAGATTTACCAGCTCATCGAATACCTCAGCAAGAGTGAGTTGATCATGTTGTTACAGTTCCCATCTGAGGCATGATCCCTGAATGTAATTCTCTCTTCTTTGTCCTGGCATTACAGTAGGAGGCACTCTTTCCTCTGGTCTAAAAAAAGATCCCAATGCCCCAGGGCAGTGATTGGGGACACTACCCTGTGTAGGGTGCCGTCTTTCGGATGTGACGTTAAACGGGTGTACTGGCTCTCTCTGAGGTCATTAAAGATCCCATGACACTTATCGTAAGAGTAGGAGTGTTAACCCTGGTGTCCTGGCTAAATTCCCAATCTGGCCCTCGAACCATCACGGTCACCTAATAATCCCCAGTTTACGATTGGCTCATTCATCCCCCTCCTCTCCCCTGTAACTATTCCCCAGGTCGTTGCTGTAAATGAGAACGTGTTCTCAGTCGACTTACCTGGTAAAATAACAGATAAATCTTATTTTTTTTATTTATTTTTCAGCCTTATCAACTCTATGCAAACGAGATGTGTTGCGCTGCATGAGGCAAATGGTGGTCACACCAGATACTGACTGGTTTTCCATTAAAAATATATATATAATAAAATCATATTTTTTGGAGTGCCGGGAATGATGTGTATCAGCAGTGACCCGCCGCTGCTAAATGACTATTGGAGAAACACTGCTGATTGATTCACTACATATTTGATTTATTGATTGATTCATTGATTGATCAGACTTACATGTTAAGGGCCTGTTCAGGGTGCTAGGTGGTTTATTGACTGTTTGATTGATTGCTGATCACACCTGCAGGTAGAGGGTCTGTTCAGGGTGCTAGGTGGTTTATTGATTGTTTGATTGATTGCTGATCAGACCTGCAGGTAGAGGGTCTGTTCAGGGTGCCAGGTAACAGTGTGCGGCAGCAGGCCCTGAAGGAGCAGCTGAACAGTGGCGCAGACATCGACCTGGAGGCAGGGGGCTTCCACCCCAACGACGTGGCCACCCTCCTCAAGACCTTCCTGGGAGAGCTACCTGAACCCCTCCTCACGCACCAACACTTCCATGCTCACCTCAAAATAGCAGGTACCCCTGTCTGAGGCCCTCCCCACTCTCTCTCCTGTAGCACTTTTTAGTTTTCAAAAACCTACAAAATAAATCACACCCTGGTGCTCAAAAATAAGTGGCATTGATGTTCACCTATACCCCGTGAGACCCATACTGAAGTGTCTTGTGTTCTGTTTCTGTCCCATCTTCCCCTCTTCTCTCTCCCTCTATTCCCCCAGACATGACTCTGTTTGATGAGAAAGGCAACAAGACGTCAGTACCTGATAAGGAGCGTCAGATTGAGGCCTTACAGCTCCTCTTCCTGCTGCTGCCCCAGGCCAACCGCAGCCTCCTCAAACTGATCCTGGACCTGCTCTACCACACCGCCAAGCAGCAGGACAAGAACAAAATGTCTGCCTTCAACCTCGCCCTCATGTTTGCCCCCCACGTCGTGTGGCCCAGAGATGTATGTACAGTAACTCAAATCAAATGTGTTTTATAAAGCCTGATTTTATATCGGCAGTTGACACAAAGTGCCTTACAGATACTCAGCATAAAACCTCAGAGAAAGCAATGCCGAGGCAGAAGCACAGGTCTGAAGCTGGACTGTGCCCATGATCATTTATCATGTGGATCAGAGTTTCCCAAACTCTGTCCTGAGGCTTGTTGTCCTAGCACTGCACAGCTGATTTAGATAATCACAGCTTGACCATGACTTCCTTATTTCAATCAGCTGTGTAGTGCATAATACCTAAATATTCAGACCCTTTGCTATGAGAGTTGAAATTGAGCTCAGGTGCATCCTGTTTCCATTGATCATCCTTGAGATGTTTCTACAACTTGATTGGAGTCCACCTGTGGTAAATTCAATCGATTGGACATGATTTGGAAAGGCATACACCTATCTATATAAGGTCCCACGGTTGACTGTATGTCAGAGCAAAAACAAGCCATGAGGTTAAAGGAATTGTCAGTAGAGCTCTGAGACGACAGGATTGTGTCGAGGCACAGAGCTGGGGAGGGTACCAGGTTCCAACAAAAACACAGTGGTCTTCATCATTCTTAAATGGAAGAATTTTGGAACCACCAAGACTCATGACCAAACTGAGCAGTCAGGGGGTATTGGTCAGGGAAGTGACCAAGAACCCAATGGTCACTCTGACAGAGCTCCAGAGTTCTTCTGTGGAGATGGGATGACCTTCCAGAAGGACAACCATCTCTCGCTTGCAGTTTTCCAAAAGGCACCTAAAGACTCTCAGACCATGAGAAACAAGATTCTCTGGTCTGATAAAACCAAGATTAAACTATTTGGCCTGAATGCCAAGTGTCATGTCTGGAGGAAACCTGGCACCATCCCTATGGTGAATCATGGTGGTGGCAGCATCATGTTGTGGGGATGTTTTTCAGTGGCAGGGACTGGGAGACTAGTCGGGATCGAGAGAAAGATGAACAGAGCAAAGTACAGAGAGATCCTTGATGAAAACCTGCTCCAGAGCACTCAGGACCTCAGAATGGGGCAAAGGTTCACCTTCCAACAGGCAATGACCCTAAGCACACAGCCAAGACAATGCAGGAGTGGCTTTGGGACAAGTCTCTGAATGTCCTTGAGTGGCCCAGGCTTGAACCCGATCAAACATCACTGGAGAGACCTGAAAATAGCTGTTTAGTGACGCTCCCCATCCAACCTGACAGAGCTTGAGAGGATCTGCATGAAGACTGGGAGAAAATTCCCAAATACAGGCGTGCCAAGAATACTTATGTAAATGTGATATTTCTAGGCGGGGTTTATTTACACATTTCCCAAGATTTCTAAAAGCTTGTTTTTTTCTTAGGCATTAATTAATTTTATTTTTAATAAGGCTGTCGTGTATTTATTTTGTTTGAAAAGGTCAAGGGGTCTGAATACTTTCCAAATGCACCGTATGTAAGTACTGTACACTGTTAAATATAGGCTATACTGTCCTGTAGTCATGACGATTGATTCACTTGGCTTGCCTAGTAGAACCTCAGACATACACACTGGCCCAGAAATGTGTTCTGTGCTCAGTGTTCTGTTCGGGTACAGTCTATCCTCACAATGCACTGTGTTATGAATTGTAGGATCAGGAATGTGATAAAATAAAAATGCATTAAATTTCGATGTGAATAGAAATAATTAGGTGGGTGGTTATATTTGTCCTATTTCACACATGTAGTGTTACGCATGTATGAATTAGAGTTATGTATTTGTTTTGCATACCCCCCCCCCTCCCCGAGACCCTCGGAGAGTGGGGGTCATGGCCAGGGTCTGCCATTATCAACGGTGACCCTGGAGCAATTAGGGCTAAGTGCCTTACTCGAGGCATATCAACACATTTTTCACTTTGTCGACTCTGGGATTTTTCAGTTACTGGCCCAACGCTCGAACCACTAGGCTGCCTCTGACTGATTGATTTTCATTCTTCTACAGTAATTTGTGTGTGTTTCATCCAGATGGTGGCCAGTGACCTCCAGGAGAATCTGAAGAAGCTTAACAACGGCATGGCCTTCCTCATCAAACACTCCCAGAAACTATTCAGGGTCAGAGAGACTAACTTCACACTCTTGGCCAGTTTCCCAACCCAGAATAAGCCTAGTCCAGAGGGGGACTTTCTATAAAGCAGGATCAAAGAGTTAGCCAGCTAACTTGCCTAAATATTCTGTTAACTTTTTATTTTTTGAAAGATCATCTTGAAATGAACATGGTCTAATTGATTCGACAAACAAAAACACATATCTAAGTTTAGCTTTTCTTTCTTTTTTTAAAACTAGAAAATCTGTAGTTATTTCTGGTTGGTTTTCAAAATTTCCTGGCTAACTCATTAATCCTGCTTTGTACTATGCCACACTGGGCTAAAACACTCCATTGAAAACACTTCATACTATTGGCTTCAACTGTGTCTGGGAAACCGGCCCAGTTGTCAGTGTTATTTTATAAGGTCTGTGGAACATGGGCTACAATAAGGTAATGATTTGTGTCAAGCACAGAAGAGAAACAGAATCATTATTTTTAGTGTGTTGTGATGGATACTTAAGTGTGTGTGTCTCCACTCAGGCTCCTATGTACATGAGGGAGCATGCCAGAATGCACTTCACAGGATCTAAGACCCTGCAGACCAAGGTTAGTAGTAGGACTCTTTCACCTGCTGGGTTTACATAATCTATGCCATTAAAGGATGTTGCACTTCTCTCAAACAAAGGACCATATTAGATCAAACTGGAGCAAGTATTCATGAAGAGTCTCAAAGCAGGAGTGCTGATCGAGGTTCAGATCCTCCCCCTTTCCATTCATTATAATCTGCAAGGCCAAACTGATCCTAGATCAGCACTCCTCTGAGATGCTTTATGAATACAGGCCCTGTATAGGTGTAAGCATCCCAGTTTACCAGAAGGCTAGGTGGCGCTTTTGCCCAACTTGTTTACACCTTTCTAGTCTTTTCAGATCTACCAGGGCCTATTTCAGTTAGGCGCTAGGTGCTAGAAATGTCTAGCTGTGGTTTGGACTTGTCTAGCTGCGGTTTGGACTTGTCTAGCTGCGGTTTGGACTTGTCTAGCTGTGGTTTAGGGGCGTAGATCAACCTAATCTCCCTCTAAGCTGAAATAGGTTCTGTCCCGTGTGGCACCCTATTCCCTTTATAGTGCATTACTTTATATAGGGAATAGGGTGCCATTTGGTATGTATCCATAGACTCGTGTTGTGATAGAAACTAATAGCTCCTTTCTCACCCCCCTCCCTCAGGATGATATTGACCTGTTATCTGTGACTGGTTTCCCTGCCCCTGTTCCCTGGAAGAGGTGTTGTGCTGACCCGTCTCAGTACCTGTCCCCCTCCTCGTCGTCCCAGGGCCAGCAGCACCATACGGAGGAGTCCCTGAAGGAGCTGTTCAGACACGTCCATGACAACATGCCCAACTCTGCCAAGAAGAAGAAACTCCTACGACAGGTACTCACTGCAGGACTGCTTCTTAATATTCTCTGTCCTCGTCTCCATATTCCATACGAGGCAGATTTGACATTTCATGTAGAAATCCTGTCTCTTCATCCTACATCTCTTTCTCCTCCTCCTGCAGCTTGCTAAACAGACCACCCCCGGCCTGGCCCCAGGGACACCCATCAACAACTATCAGCCCCCCCCGGCCCAGAGCAAGAAACACCCCCGCTCCCGCTCCTTCGGTGGATTCATCAAGGTGTCATTGTGTTTATGTGTATTTCACTTACAAGTGTAATATCCAATCAACATACTTTGTTGATGTATTTTGTAAATGTGTTACTTTGTATCCAATTTAGTATGTTGTAGTCACCATCTGCTACATCATAACTGTTCTGTCTATTGTATATGAGGATCTTTAAGGACAATTCCTCCCCTTTTCAACCTCCTATTCATTATGCCAAGCACCACCAGTGAAAACAGGCATTTCTATGGATTAAAAAGTTATCTATGACATTATCAACAAAAATATTTCCTGGTAAAGTGAAGGTTAAATAACTGTTCTGTCAACTGTCCTACCCTCCTGATCAAATGAACCAATGAAAACAGAGGAGACATAAGGGGGACCAACAGGCGTTGGAGAGGAGGGGCAGACAGATCTCCCCGGAGATGGTTGCTGCGGCTATGGGACGGCTGGGAAAGGAGAACGTCGTCCTGCAGTCGGTGAGCGACATTGACAGACAAGGAGACCACAGAAACACACTCCCTTGTCCACAGCTTCCTTGTTTTTTCTAGATGTTCATAGTTTGTGTGTGTGCGTGTGTGTGTGTGTGTGTCTCCAGGGGAACAGTCCGGTGACAGTGAATAATAGTACTCCAGTCGGGGTCAAGGCCTCTGACAGCATGGCCCTCAATAGAGAGAGGGGACTCAAACTATCAAAGGTATGAGGCTTTTGGATTGATAACATGGCAATTCCCACTTTTTCTATAGACATTTACATGTGTTTTTGCGTATGTTGTATGTCTTTCCTGATACACTTCAATGTCATCATTCAACATTACAATACAGCCACATCTTGTCCCATGTCTCATTCAACTTCTTTCTCTTTTTTTCCTTGTTCTCTCCGTCTCCCTCCAGGACTCTCCATCCATCTCCAGAATGTGTTTATCTCCCTCCCTAGAAACGTCGATGTAGAGGATTGGTACTAGCAACACTGGACTTGGTTTTTTGTTGTCCTTTTTTTCTTCTTTTATCAAGTAAACTATATTGTAACTTTCTAAATCTGTGACGAATACAACATTAGTCCCCAGCCAGACATGGGTTGCATCCCAATAATCTCTTCTTTCTCCTGAAGTGTGCACTTGTTCACTTCCCTCAATGGGTTTGAAAGGAAATGACTGGAATACCTATATGGAAACTCCTTCTAGCCCATGCCTACACAATCCAAGACTTTTACATTGTGTGGGGAGTAGTGAATGAGTGCACACTTCAGGGGGAGAGATTATTGGGACGTTACCCAGGAAAGTACAAGACCAACTCTGTTAAGTGTGGAGGCAGGGACAGAAGGGAGCTTTTTTTGGTCTGTTTGGGGTCTGGGTGCCACTCATAACTTGAAACAGTTTTGTCAGACACTTTTACAGTTGTCCACTAGCTGAGCCTACATAGATACTTTTATAGTTGACCACCAGCTGAGCCTACATAGATACTTTTACAGTTGACCACTAGCTGAGCCTACATAGATACTTTTATAGTTGACCACCAGCTGAGCCTACGTAGATACTTTTATAGTTGACCACTAGCTGAGCCTACATAGATACTTTTATAGTTGACCACCAGCTGAGCCTACATAGATACTTTTATAGTTGACCACCAGCTGAGCCTACATAGATACTTTTACATTTGTCCGCTAGCTAGCTGAGCCTACATTGTACTATATGTAAGTATCTTGTTTGTGTTTTCTGAATCTGGTGTTTGTACTACTCATCTGAAAATGTGGTTCTAATTTTACTAATATTTTAAGTCCCAAATGGTTGCCCTACACACACAGCACACTGATGGGATGATTATATCCTCCTACAAAATGCTGATTAGCACCAGTCACATTCGTCTGGGGCCTGTTCCAAAAAGCTTGATCAATGAGTTAGCCAGCAAACTGACCCAAATTGCTTGAAATGGTTTGAAATGACTCTACAGCAACAACAGAAACAACTATTATACAAATGTAGATTATTTTAATCAACCAGGAAATCAAGAGATATGAGGCAAAGGCTGTTAATCAAAGTTAGCTGTCTGATGTATTAACCCTGCTTTCTGGAATACCCCACAGCTCTTATGGTGTCTAAAGGCCAGTGGGTTTACTGATACTGTCTGTTAGCTCAAATGAAGCCCCTGTTCCCTATATAGTGGACTATTGGCCAAAAGTAGTGCACTACACTTTATAGTAGTGCATGTGGTGGTGTTGGAGAAACACTGGCTCAGGGTTTTCTTGAATCTATATCATACAAATACAGGTCGATACATATTGGATGATGATGAACACATACGAGCTGAACAAACCAACCTTTCTGTAATGGTATTCATGTTTGGGAGAGATGTAGGTAGGGCTTCATTTTGGGATGACTATTTATTTTTATTGTCTGAGATTTGTGTATTAACTGATTGAACTCCTCAATGTGTACAATGTCATATTTCACCTGCCTGGTTTGGCCTTTTGAGGTTTGATAGTACAATGATGTGATTATTATAATTTTATTTTTTGAACTGGAATGGGATTTGGGTGGATATTGGTTGGGACGCTAACGTTGTTGAAAGATTTTCTGGAAGTCTGAGATGGTTTTTGCTTTGTTGGAGAGGGACATTTGTAGTGACGGTGTCGATAGGGGATTCTCTTACAGTACCTTCAGTGTTGCCCAGTCTGATACAAGTCTTTATTGAGCGTGAATTGGGACATTTTGTTCTGGGTCATGTTCATTAGGCACCAAATAGAACAGGACGGATTCAAACTGGGAGGGACTACCTGGACTTTGTCCAATAAGGAACCCTTATTTTCACTTTCCGTTGCAGAATGTTTTGAAAAGATTTTGTAGTGTACCTTAATGAACATGACATGACGTTGGTTTTAATGGGGCTGTTTTTAGAGGAAGTGTTAATGGGGAATGTGTGAGAATGGCTTTGTGCTAAGTTTTAAAGAGTTGGGGCTGTTTTTTCTACACATGAAATGAAAGACACTAGAAGCTTGTGCTGAGGTCATCAAGATGGATTGTTTTTTTTACTCTTGTTATTTTATCTGTGCTGGTCAAGTAGTCTACCTATTTTACTTGTTAGTTTGTCCCCGCTTTTCTCTCTGTTACCTGAAGGGTTTCAGCCAATCAAGGCCCAACACATTTTTTATGTGTCATTTTGAAAAGCTGAAGGGTCACCTGGCCATTAGTGGTTGATACACACTGGGTCTTGCTGGAAACCGTTTTGCTAATGTGCGATCATCTTTATGATGTGAGTCAGTTCTAGATTACATGATACAACATGTGGGCGTTATCTTTTAATCTCCTTATTATTGTGTTAATGTGTGTATGTTGAAAGTCTTTGGTTTTGTCAGCCAATGTTGACCATGGTCTTAAATGTTGACACATCAACTGTACAGTACTACTTGTTTATTTTTGTTCATTCTGCCCTGTTGTCTGTCCCAAATGGCACCCTATTCCCTTTATAGTGCACTACTTTAGAACAGGGCCCTATTCACTATATAGTGCACTACTTTAGACCAGGGCCCTCTTCCCTATATAGTGCACTACTTTAGAACAGGGCCCTATTCCCTATATAGTGCACTACTTTGGAGCAGAGCTCTGTGCCCTGGTCAGAAGTAGTGCACTACATAGGGTGCAATTTGAGATGTAGACATGGCGTTACATTAATGTCTACTAAAATAGACATAGTATACTGTAATCTCACATTGCTGCCTAGATTTACTACCATGCATCTTCCTCTTTTCATATAAACCTGTTACCAGTCAGTGTCTTTTAATGTAAGGACATTTTAGCCTACCTTCACCTGTTGTGTTTTTTTGTTGTGTAAAATAAGATGTTTGTTTTTATTACCTTGTCAAATAGATGCATTGATTTACTACTGGTGCTATGGATTAAAACTATTTTTCTACATGTGGAAAGTCTCACTGCAGAACATAAAATGTTACATACACTGCTGCACTTTTCTTAAACATCCACTAGGTGGCATTCCGAGTCATTGACTAAGGACGCTGTGTGGTGCTAAGGCATAGACCGAAACGTGTACCCAGGGGGGACCCAGGACAGAGTTTGGGAAACCCTGCTATAGACCACTACATACTTATTGAGTGTGTTATGTATGCAGTTTAAATGCAGTCTACTCTTAAATAGGCCGTTTTTGAAAGAATATGAAGTATGATTTCACCTGCCCAGCTGTCACGGAAGTCAAGTTTCCATTGCCTTGTCTGTTTAAAAAGCACATGCAATTGAAGGAGTAATTTATAGCAGCTTTAGCCTATATTCTTGATATTTTGTAGTATAGGCCTATCCTGTTCTTGTTTGGGGTAGGTTAATATCAGAAGCAATTGATATTCCAGGGAACCACCTCCCTATGTATGTAATTATCTCATAACGGGCTATAATGTAAACATTGGCTTCATAGTCCTGATGATTTTTCCGCAGACGCCCCACGCGTATTTGACTACCGCAGGCGCGCGGTGCCATTGATATTGCCGTTTTCGTAATTGTTCATTGTAGAAATTGAGCGTTTTTTCTTAATTCCAACCTGTCTCTTCGATTCACCGTTAACTCTGCCGAGCGAAGCGGAAACGCAGTAAGATTGAACCTAGCGCACATCAAGGCTCTCTGCGCGCTCTACCTTGCGCCCCTTGGCGTCGCATCTGCTCCCCTTCCAGCGCGCGATCAATTCAGACGCGCCTCTGATGAAATGAAAAGCGAGCCACCGGCGTCCCCGCGCACTCAGAAACCTAATTTGTATTAGGAGCTCAAACGGGGGTCCTTCCCGGGCATGTAAACATCGAGGTTCTCTCTTTGTTGTCGGTCTGGGTGCAGTGACTCATTCTATTCATCATGCACAATAGAGCCGCTGTGGCGCGTTTTCCCCGCGGCCAGTTTGTATTCGATAAAGTTTACTGTGTTTGTTTATGCGTGTGAGAGGAGAGTAGCCTTGTGAAATCAAACAAACTACAGATCATGGGAGGGACTAACATAATAGAGAATTCCATGCTAGAGAAAAAGACAATCCTATATGTAATTTTGAATTCTAGAGGGTTTGGTATCTGGTAGTTATATACACACTAAATTAAAAACCTCTCCCCTAATTTGAATTTCAAAGACTCATGATCATTATTCTGAATTAAAAGCAGGCTCTTTGTCCAGCAGGGAGCATCCATTGGTGCCAGTCAAAAGAAGCCGACCACTTTCCAATCCTGCAATACAGTAACTAAATACAGTAATACAAATCATTTATACAGTTAACTACATGAAACGTTTATCGAAGCCACCATTCCATGGTAGAGGAAAAATAGAGATAATTGAGAGAGTAGGGTATTCCCCCCTCTACATCCAGGCCCATGCAGCCTCGGGCTGTGTTCCCCCCCAGGGGAGGAGACCAAAAGCGGGCAGCACAGGAAGGGAGAGAGGCTACTGTCACTGGAAGTGGCTCTCACTACTACTGCTGCTGCCAGGAGAGAGAGAATGGATGTGAGTTCACACAGGGTTCTGGGAGGTGTGTGCCTGTGTGTGTGTGGCTTGGGGGGGTGTTGTGTGGGAGGAGTCTCTCAGCTATTATTTGTAGAACCTTTTGATGGATGATTGCTGAGAGAGAGGGAGGGTAAGAGTCCTTTTTTTTGGTCGTTCACTGTTCCCTCTTCTACAGGCAGAGAGCACAATGAGTCAATGAAAGCTGAAGGGAAGAGGAGTACTGTACAGCAGAGAGGAGAGAGAGAGGGAGCAGAACCAAGAAGACGAGAGCACGAGAGGGAGATAGAAAGAAGGAAAGCATTTTGGACAGAGGTCTGAACCAGATAATAAAGAGAACGTCTGGTTTTAAAGCCAGGCTGGGATGAAGTATCAGTGACCGGTCATCTGAGGACTGACTACTTCACCTCTCTCTTTCTACAAGGTGGTTTTCTGATCTTCCCTTTTCCGTTAGGAACATTTGGACCATTTTCAACCCTCCACTTGGTCTCTGGTCAGGGGATCTTGCTAGCCGCAGTAACCCAGGTCTCTGGAGCCCTGAGTGGGGTTGAGGTAGAGGAGCCTTGTCTCTGGTTGCTGGTGCTTTGGGGCTGGAGGAGAGGATGGACATGCCAAGGAGATCCATGGCTGGAGCCGGGTCAGGGGGCTGTGGACCCAGGCTAGACCACGTTGGGGTGGCCCGGGCTGGGTTGTGGCTGCTGCTGTGGGGGTGCCTGCTGGGGGCTGGCGGGGTGGAGGCATGCCCTTCTCTGTGTACCTGTGTGGGAGCCACGGTGGACTGCCATGGCCTGGGGGTCCGGAACATCCCCAAGAATATCCCCAGGAGCACAGAGAGACTGTGAGTACTGGCGGGGTGTGTGTGTTCCTCTGTTTATGAGCGTGTCGTAGTGTGTGTAACAAACTATCAATGTGACTTATTGCCTGTGTGTGTGTGGGTTCCTGTGTGGCATATCATGTCATGGTGTATGCCAGTCTGGTTAACTTCAAACACACTCAGCTCAGGGTTGTAACAATACCAGTGCCTTTCCACTTGACCCCTTGTCCCTTATATAGTCAGCATCCCAAATTGCACTCTATTCCCTATTTAGTGCACTACTTTTGACCAGACTCTCTACTATAGTCTACATCACCAGTAATATCCAGCTACAGACTCTCTATAGTCTACAACACCAGTAATATCCAGCTAGAGACTCTCTCTATAGTCTACAACACCAGTAATATCCAGCTAGAGACTCTCTACTATAGTCTACAACACCAGTAATATCCAGCTAGAGACTCTCTACTATAGTCTACAACACCAGTAATATCCAGCTAGAGACTCTCTCCTATAGTCTACAACACCAGTAATATCCAGCTACAGACTCTCTACTATAGTCTACAACACCAGTAATATCCAGCTAGAGACTCTCTACTATAGTCTACAACACCAGTAATATCCAGCTAGAGACTCTCTACTATAGTCTACAACACCAGTAATATCCAGCTAGAGACTCTCTACTATAGTCTACAACACCAGTAATATCCAGCTAGAGAGACTCTCTCTACTATAGTCTACAACACCAGTAATATCCAGCTAGAGACTCTCTATAGTCTACAACACTATAGTCTACAACACCAGTAATATCCAGCTAGAGACTCTCTACTATAGTCTACAACACCAGTAATATCCAGCTAGAGACTCTCTACTATAGTCTACAACACCAGTAATATCCAGCTAGAGACTCTCTCTACTATAGTCTACAACACCAGTAATATCCATAGAGATCTACAGTCTACAACACCAGTAATATCCAGCTAGAGACTCTCTACTATAGTCTACAACACCAGTAATATCCAGCTAGAGACTCTCTACTATAGTCTACAACACCAGTAATATCCAGCTAGAGACTCTCTACTATAGTCTACACAACACCAGTAATATCCAGCAGCTAGTCTACAACACCAGACTCTCTACTATAGTCTACAACACCAGTAATATCCAGCTAGAGACTCTCTACTATAGTCTACAACACCAGTAATATCCAGCTAGAGACTCTCTCTCTATAGTCTACAACACCTATAGTCTACAACACCAGTAATATCCAGCTAGAGACTCTCTACTATAGTCTACAACACCAGTAATATCCAGCTAGAGACTCTCTACTATAGTCTACAACACCAGTAATATCCAGCTAGTGACTCTCTACTATAGTCTACAACACCAGTAATATCCAGCTAGAGACTCTCTACTATAGTCTACAACACCAGTAATATCCAGCTAGAGACTCTCTACTATAGTCTACAACACCAGTAATATCCAGCTAGAGACTCTCTACTATAGTCTACAACACCAGTAATATCCAGCTAGAGACTCTCTACTATAGTCTACAACACCAGTAATATCCAGCTAGAGACTCTCTATAGTCTACAACACCAGTAATATCCAGCTAGTGACTCTCTACTATAGTCTACAACACCAGTAATATCCAGCTAGTGACTCTCTCTACTATAGCCTACTACACCAGTAATATCCAGCTAGTGACTCTCTACTATAGTCTACAACACCAGTAATATCCAGCTAGAGACTCTCTACTATAGTCTACAACACCAGTAATATCCAGCTAGAGACTCTCTCTACTATAGTCTACAACACCAGTAATATCCAGCTAGAGACTCTCTACTATAGTCTACAACACCAGTAATATCCAGCTAGAGACTCTCTATAGTCTACAATACCAGTAATATCCAGCTAGTGACTCTCTCTACTATAGTCTACAACACCAGTAATATCCAGCTAGTGACTCTCTACTATAGTCTACAACACCAGTAATATCCAGCTAGAGACTCTCTATAGTCTACAACACCAGTAATATCCAGCTAGAGACTCTCTATAGTCTACAATACCAGTAATATCCCAGCTAGTGAGCTCTCTCTACTATAGTCTACAACACCAGTAATATCCAGCTAGTGACTCTCTCTACTATAGTCTACAACACCAGTAATATCCAGCTAGAGAGTCTACAACACCAGTAATATC
The DNA here is from genome assembly GCF_018296145.1 of Oncorhynchus tshawytscha. NCBI lineage: Eukaryota > Metazoa > Chordata > Actinopteri > Salmoniformes > Salmonidae > Oncorhynchus > Oncorhynchus tshawytscha. The sequence continues at coordinate 113,375 of NW_024609638.1, forward strand.
CAGCTAGAGACTATAGTCTACAACACCAGTAATATCCAGCTAGAGACTCTCTCTATAGTCTACAACACCAGTAATATCCAGCTAGAGACTCTCTACTATAGTCTACAACACCAGTAATATCCAGCTAGAGACTCTCTCTACTATAGTCTACAACACCAGTAATATCCAGCTAGAGACTCTCTACTATAGTCTACAACACCAGTAATATCCAGCTAGACACTCTCTACTATAGTCTACAACACCAGTAATATCCAGCTAGAGACTCTCTACTATAGTCTACAACACCAGTAATATCCAGCTAGAGACTCTCTACTATAGTCTACAACACCAGTAATATCCAGCTAGAGACTCTCTACTATAGTCTACAACACCAGTAATATCCAGCTAGAGACTCTCTACTATAGTCTACAACACCAGTAATATCCAGCTAGTCTACAACACCAGACTCTCTACTATAGTCTACAACACCAGTAATATCCAGCTAGAGACTCTCTACTATAGTCTACAACACCAGTAATATCCAGCTAGAGACTCTCTACTATAGTCTACAACACCAGTAATATCCAGCTAGAGACTCTCTACTATAGTCTACAACACCAGTAATATCCAGCTAGAGTCTACAACACCAGTAATATCCAGCTAGAGACTCTACTATAGTCTACAACACCAGTAATATCCAGCTAGAGACTCTCTACTATAGTCTACAACACCAGTAATATCCAGCTAGAGACTCTCTACTATAGTCTACAACACCAGTAATATCCAGCTAGAGACTACTCTCTCCACTATAGTCTACAACACCAGTAATATCCAGCTAGAGACTCTCTACTATAGTCTACAACACCAGTAATATCCAGCTAGAGACTCTCTACTATAGTCTACAACACCAGTAATATCCAGCTAGAGACTCTCTACTATAGTCTACAACACCAGTAACATCCAGCTAGTGACTCTCTACTATAGTCTACAACACCAGTAATATCCAGCTAGAGACTCTCTCTACTATAGTCTACAACACCAGTAATATCCAGCTAGAGACTCTCTACTATAGTCTACAGTCTACAACACCAGTAATATCCAGCTAGAGACTCTCTCTATAGTCTACAACACCAGTAATATCCATAGAGAGTCTACAACACCAGTAATATCCAGCTAGACTCTCTCTACTATAGACTCTCTACTATAGTCTACAACACCAGTAATATCCAGCTAGAGACTCTCTACTATAGTCTACAACACCAGTAATATCCAGCTAGACTCTCTCTACTATAGTCTACAACACCAGTAATATCCAGCTAGACTCTCTACTATAGTCTACAACACCAGTAATATCCAGCTAGACTCTCTACTATAGTCTACAACACCAGTAATATCCAGCTAGAGACTCTACTATAGTCTACAACACCAGTAATATCCAGCTAGAGACTCTCTCTATAGTCTACAACACCAGTAATATCCAGCTAGAGACTCTCTACAACACCTATAGTCTACAACACCAGTAATATCCAGCTAGAGACTCTCTACTATAGTCTACAACACCAGTAATATCCAGCTAGAGACTCTCTACTATAGTCTACAACACCAGTAATATCCAGCTAGAGACTCTACTATAGTCTACAACACCTCCAGCTAGAGACTCTCTCTACTATAGTCTACAACACCAGTAATATCCAGCTAGAGACTCTCTACTATAGTCTACAACACCAGTAATATCCAGCTAGAGACTCTCTACTATAGTCTACAACACCAGTAATATCCAGCTAGAGTCACCCCATGTACTGTGCAGATAGTCAACCCCTTGTGCAGGGGTTCTCCAACCTCTCCTCAGGGACCCCCAAGTCGTTCCTTGTTTTTTTAAATCTATTCCAGAGCACCGCTGATTCAACTAATCATCAGACCGTCGACTAGGTAAATCAGGTGAGATAGTTCAGGGCTACAACAGAAGGGTGAAACGTCTGAGGGTCCGTGAGGAGAGGTTGGAGAACCACTGCCCTAGTGCACTTACTCAATGCCCACCAATCACACTAGCTGAACACACAATCAGTACTTTCTTAGCCACGATCGGGCTCAGACAGGCTCATTCCTCTCTCTGTGTCACTCTCACTCACTCACTCTCTCCCCCTCCTTCTGTGTGTTTGTTTGTGTCCCTCTTGGTGTGTGTGAGGGTTGGGATCTTGGGGAGGCTTAACATCATGTACTGTCTATCTCAGGTCTGGAGTGCATGTGTGTGAATTATTAATGGTCCCAGGGGGCAGTATGTGTCTGTGGGTCAGTGAAGCCTCTGAGTGGGTATTCTAGACACAGTGCCCTATTCCTCTCTCTGTAGAGGAATCACAACAATGATGATGTCATAGTGTGGTGACTGTATTCCAGAGGTTCTTCATCCCGGGGGTCGCATTTTAGTTTTTCCGCTAGCACCACTATACATCTGATTCCACGAATCAGAGGTTTGATGATGAGTTGATTCGTGGAATCAGATGTGTAGTGCTAGTGGAAAACCAAAACGATCTGCCCCCCGTTGTGTACCCGGGACCAGGATTCAGAAACACTGATGTGTTGTTCAGTGATACAGTAGCTGACCTGTGTCAGATACAAACACTTCTGCCTGTCCTTGTCAAGCCATGCATGAGGACCTGACCCACTAGACTACAGTCAGAGGAGGTTAGACTATGTGCCGGTGTCACTGTGGTCTCTAAGGGGGTTGGTGATCCAGCTACAAGATATCCCCTAATACAGTAGCTCAGTACATCCACGACAACCATAGTCATGTCATTGTCTGATAGAGTTGGTTCAATCTCCAACAGAACTGAACCAGGGTTCATCTAGCAGTGCTGATCAAGGATCAGGTTTCAATTCTTATTCATTATGACCTGAAAAGCCAAACTGATCCTAGATCAGCAGTCTTGTTGTGAGAAGCATTGTGAATACGGGTCAGTCTAGTAGTAGTAGTAGGTCATTACAGGGTGGGGTGTGTTAAACCTCTTGTCTGATAATTAGCATGTCAAGTGTGAAGTGATCTGTGTGTCAGGGAGGTAGATTGGGAACACACACACACTAACTCTCTCTCCTTCTCTCTCTCTCACACACACACACACACACACACACACACACACACACACACAGAGTGTGTATTCCCGTGGGGTCCCGGGGCAATAAGAGGGTGATTCATCATGGTAACTCCACCAGTCAAACAATATTCCTCCCCACTCCCTGGGGTATTGTCAAGGCAACGGTGAAAAATGGCTAACGCCTTGGGCTCCCGGGAACCGTTATTTGAGTGGGGTGGGATGGAGTGAGGGGGGACAATATTGTCCATACCAGCCGGCAATATGCTTCCAACTTTGAACAAAGCAGTGCTGACAACAAAAGGCTGGTTTGATTTGAAATGGGACCTAAACTGAACCTTATTGTGGGGTTCAAGTGGGGTAGATATTATAGAGGGTTGGTATTGTGGGGTAGATATTATAGAAGGTTGGTATTGTGAGGTTCAAGTGGGGTAGATACTATAGAGGGTTGGTATTGTGGTGTTCAAGTGGGGTAGATATTATAGAGGGTTGGTATTGTGGTGTTCAAGTGGGGTAGATATTATAGAGGGTTGGTATTGTAGTCAGACATGCAAAACAGAATGACACATCTACTGTCATTTAGAAATATATCTAACTATTACACACACATTTATTTGAGCAGAACTTCATTTTGTCAGTGGCTTTCCCTGACTACTGTAGGGCTTTCCCTGACTACTGTAGGACTATCCCAGTGTGTCTACTGTGGGACTATCCCAGTGTGTCTACTGTGGGACTATCCCAGTGTGACTATCCCAGTGTGTCTACTGTGGGACTATACCAGTGTGTCTACTGTGGGACTATCCCAGTGTGTCTACTGTGGGACTATCCCAGTGTGTCTACTGTGGGACTATCCCAGTGTGTCTACTGTGGGACTATCCCAGTGTGTCTACTGTGGGACTATCCCAGTGTGTCTGCTGTAGGTTTTTGGCCATTTTCTATAAAGTGGGACCATTTCTCTCTACCTTTTGTTAAGGACTACAGTATTATTAACAGAGAGTGTCTGATCTAGCTAATGGGATTTATTGTATTGTGTGTGTGGACACCAGCTTGTTGTCATGTCATTAAGAGGTCAGAGGTCATGGACCGCCACTCTGAGTCTGAGACTTGGACCCCTGTCCTTCTCCACTATGGGAAACTTAAATAAATCCCTCCGGTTTGTGTGTGTGTTCGGTGTCAGAGAAGGGAATCTCTGTTCAGCTCCTGGAAGTTTAAACCCAAACACATCTCTGCAAGGCTTGGAGCCTCCGGCGGCGGTCACACACACCAGACGGAAAACACACACTGTGTGTTTATGTACAGTATGTGTGTGTGTCTATGTTTCTGTAGTGACTCTGAGATGTCTCTGTGTCTTTTATTTATCTGTCTGTTTTTCTGATGTATAGACACTTGGCTCTCTCTGTGTGTTCATACATGTGCATTTGTGTGTTTGAGTTTGGGTGTTAATTTAGGGGCTAGAAGTGATGTTAGTATGTGTTATTTGGTTTGGGTGTTCATTTAGGGGCTAGAAGTGATGTTAGTATGTGTTATTTGGTTTGGGTGTTCATTTAGGGGCTAGAAGTGATGTTAGTATGTGTTATTTAGTTTGGGTGTTCATTTAGGGGCCAGAAGTGATGTTAGTATGTGTTATTTAGTTTGGGTGTTCATTTAGGGGCCAGAAGTGATGTTAGTATGTGTTATTTAGTTTGGGTGTTCATTTAGGGGCCAGAAGTGATGTTAGTATGTGTTATTTAGTTTGGGTGTTCATTTAGGGGCTAGAAGTGATGTTAGTATGTGTTATTTGGTTTGGGTGTTCATTTAGGGGCCAGAAGTGATGTTAGTATGTGTTATTTAGTTTGGGTGTTCATTTAGGGGCCAGAAGTGATGTTAGTATGTGTTATTTAGTTTGGGTGTTCATTTAGGGGCCAGAAGTGATGTTAGTATGTGTTATTTAGTTTGGGTGTTCATTTAGGGGCTAGAAGTGATGTTAGTATGTGTTATTTAGTTTGGGTGTTCATTTAGGGGCTAGAAGTGATGTTAGTATGTGTTATTTAGTTTGGGTGTTCATTTAGGGGCTAGAAGAAAACACACACTGTGATGTTAGTATGTGTTATTTAGTTTGGGTGTTCATTTAGGGGCCAGAAGTGATGTTAGTATGTGTTATTTAGTTTGGGTGTTCATTTAGGGGCTAGAAGTGATGTTAGTATGTGTTATTTAGTTTGGGTGTTCATTTAGGGGCTAGAAGTGATGTTAGTATGTGTTATTTGGTTTGGGTGTTCATTTAGGGGCCAGAAGTGATGTTAGTATGTGTTATTTAGTTTGGGTGTTCATTTAGGGGCTAGAAGTGATGTTAGTATGTGTTATTTGGTTTGGGTGTTCATTTAGGGGCCAGAAGTGATGTTAGTATGTGTTATTTAGTTTGGGTGTTCATTTAGGGGCTAGAAGTGATGTTAGTATGTGTTATTTGGTTTGGGTGTTCATTTAGGGGCCAGAAGTGATGTTAGTATGTGTTATTTGGTTTGGGTGTTCATTTAGGGGCCAGAAGTGATGTTAGTATGTGTTATTTGGTCTGGGTGTTCATTTAGGGGCCAGAAGTGATGTTAGTATGTGTTATTTGGTCTGGGTGTTCATTTAGGGGCCAGAAGTGATGTTAGTATGTGTTATTTGGTCTGGGTGTTCATTTAGGGGCCAGAAGTGATGTTAGTATGTGTTATTTGGTCTGGGTGTTCATTTAGGGGCCAGAAGTGATGTTAGTATGTGTTATTTGGTTTGGGTGTTCATTTAGGGGCCAGAAGTGATGTTAGTATGTGTTATTTAGTTTGGGTGTTCATTTAGGGGCTAGAAGTGATGTTAGTATGTGTTATTTGGTTTGGGTGTTCATTTAGGGGCCAGACGTGATGTTAGTATGTGTTATTTGGTTTGTGTGTTCATTTAGGGGCTAGAAGTGATGTTAGTATGTGTTATTTGGTTTGTGTGTTCATTTAGGGGCCAGAAGTGATGTTAGTATGTGTTATTTGGTTTGTGTGTTCATTTAGGGGCTAGAAGTGATGTTAGTATGTGTTATTTGGTTTGGGTGTTCATTTAGGGGCCAGACGTGATGTTAGTATGTGTTATTTGGTTTGGGTGTTCATTTAGGGGCTAGAAGTGATGTTAGTATGTGTTATTTGGTTTGTGTGTTCATTTAGGGGCCAGAAGTGATGTTAGTATGTGTTATTTGGTTTGTGTGTTCATTTAGGGGCTAGAAGTGATGTTAGTATGTGTTATTTGGTTTGCGTGTTCATTTAGGGGCCAGAAGTGATGTTAGTATGTGTTATTTGGTTTGTGTGTTCATTTAGGGGCCAGAAGTGATGTTAGTATGTGTTATTTGGTCTGGGTGTTCATTTAGGGGCCAGAAGTGATGTTAGTATGTGTTATTTGGTCTGGGTGTTCATTTAGGGGCCAGAAGTGATGTTAGTATGTGTTATCTGCTCTGGCTGCTGGCGGAGCTGCTAAACAGGTGTGCCGGCCGAGGTTAACTATACAGCGGTAACTCTCCTCGCCACATTAGCTTCGCCCTCATGTGGGTGCTAACAAGCTAGCAAGCATGCTAAGTAGTGTGCTACATATCAACAGCCGCTGCAAGCCAATCCAGTAGGGGGTGGAAGCCATAGTAAGCTTCGATTGGTCACTCGCGCCGCGATATCGCGGAGGAATTGCGTAGAATGAAGCTTTCCCTAACTTTAGTCCCACTCCGTTCAGCTCCCTCAACCATGCTCACTTCACCAAATAGTACCCCGCCCACTCTGCTTCTCTCTCTTTCCTTCCATTCAAAATGAATGGCTTCCCATGTTGTCACCGTGCCGCTGTATCGTCAACCCGGCCTAGAGTGGATTAGCGGTTAGCGCGCGGTGGCGGCTAGCAGGGGGTAAGAGAGATAAAGGGAAATAGATTAGACAGAGATGAGACGCCGTGGGGGGCTGATACCTCTGGCTCCGCTCCGTCACATGACTTCTTAGACGCTCACTCTTGTTTTTATGGGTATCTGTACTTACTTTTACTTCATTACATTCCTAAAAAAAAAAAAAAAAAGTACCTTTTACTCCATACATTTTCCCTGACACCCAAAGTACTTGTTATATTTTTTGTGCTTAGCAGGACAGGAGAATTGTCCAATTGTCACACTTATCAAGAGAACATCCCTGGTCATCCCTACTGCCTCTGATCTGGCGGACTCATTAAACACAGATGCTTCATTTGTAAATGATATCTGAATGTTGGAGTGTGCCCCTGGCTATCCATTTAAAAAAAAATACAAAATAGACCCATCTGGTTTGATTAATATAAGGAATTTCAAATTATTTAGACTTATACATTTTAGCAATTACATTTAATTTTGATACTTAAGTATTTTTAAAACCAAATACTTTTAGACTTTTACTCAAGTTGTATTTTACTGGGTGACTTTTACTTTTTAACTTGTTTTTTCATTTTCTGTAAAAGTATCTTTACTTTTACTCAAGTATGACAGATCTCAATTTCGACTGTCTCCTGTAATCATCGTGTGTGTGTGTTTAGTCAGTGTGCTAACAGCAGAATGATTATGCAGCTGCTCCATGTAGTTCCAGTGTATTTAGGAGCAGCTGTGACTTGCTGCATCTGACACACATCACAGACCATTGAAGGAGAGACAACCACAGAGATAACACATTAACAGTTAGTTCATTGTGTTTATCTTGATGATGGTAATACACATGGACACACACACACACCCACGCACACACACTGCAGAGGACCCATGTGTGGCCAATCAGTGCAGACAACTCCTTTTAATCCGCTAATTAATCTAGCATCTGGGCGCTCGTGAAACCGGATTTTAAAAATCCATCAGATATTGACTGAATAATGGCACATTTTACTGGCACGGACAAATAATGGAGCTCAGGGATTTTGGTAGGAATTCAGGTATTCTATTTATTGTCAAATTTATTTTGGGGTTTGTTGTAGAATGCACAAAAATGTAAACACAACATGCAACAATTTCAAAGATTTTACTGAGTTCATATAAGGCATTAATCTATGGATTTCACATCACTGGGAATACAGATATGCATCTGTTGGTCACAGATACCTCAAAAAAAGGGTAGGGGCGTGGATCAGAAAACCAGTCAGTATCTGGTGTGACCACGTTTTGCCTCATGCAGCGAGACACATCTCCTTCACATAGAGTTGATAAGGCTGTTGATTGTGGCCTGTGGAATGTTGTCCGACTCCTATTCAATGGCTGTGCGAAGTTGTTGGATATTGGCTTGAACTGGAACACTCTGTCGTACACGTCCATCCAGAGCATCCCAAACATGCTCAATGGGTGACGTCTGGTATGAAAGCCATGGAAGAACTGGGACATTGTGTATAGATCCTTGCGACATGGGGCCGTGCTGAAACATGAGGTGATGATGGCAGATGAATGGCACGACAATGGGCCTCAGGATCTCATCCCGGTATCTCTGTGAATTCAAATTGCCATCGATAAAATATAATTGTGCTTGTTCTCCGTAGCTTATGCCTGCCCATACCATAACCCCACCGCCACCATGGGACACTCTGTTCACAACGCTGCATCGAACTGCAGTCGGGTCAAGACCTTGGTGAGGATGACGAGCTTGCCTGAGACAGATTCCAGTTCTCTGTTTTTTGGTCAATTCTTTCCAATGTATCCAGTAATTATCTTTTAGTTTTCTCATGATTTGGTTGGGTCTAATAGAGTTGCTGTCCTGGGGCTCTGTGGGGTGTGTTTGTGTTTGTGAACAGAGCCCCAGGACCAGCTTGCTTAGGGGACTCTTCTCTAGGTTCATCTCTCGGTAGGTGATGGCTTTGTTATGGAAGGTTTGGGAATCACATCCTTTTAGGTGGTTGCAGAATTTAACAACTTGTTGTTAATTAGCGGGTATCGGACTAATTCTTCTCTGCATTATTTGGTGTTTTACGTTGTACACAGAGGATGTTTTTGCAGAAGTCTGCATGCATAGTCTCAATTTGGTGTTTGTCACGTTTTGTGAATTCTTGGTTGGTAAGCGGACCCCAGACCTCACAACCATAAATGGCAATGGGTTCTATAACTGATTCAAGTATTTTTAGCCAGCTCCTAATTGGGATGTCAAATTATATGTTCCTTTTGATGGCATAGAAGGCCCTTCTTGCCTTGTCTCTCAGATCGTCTCTCAGATCGTTCACAGCTTTGTGAAAGTTACCTGTGGCACTGATGTTTAGGCCGAGGTACAGTAGGTATAGTTGGTTGTGTGCTCTTTGTCTTACTGAGATTTGCTTTCTGGGTCCAGGTCTGACAGAATCTGTGCAGAAGATCTAGGTGCTGCTGTAGGCCCTCCTTGGTTGGGAACAGAAGCACCAGATCATCAGCAAACGGTAGACATTTGACTTCAGATTCTAATAGGGTGAGGCCGGGTGCTGCAGACTGTTCTAGTGTCTTTGCCAATTTGTTGATATATACAGTTGGAGTTGGAAGTTTACATACACTCATGTTGGAGTCATTAAAACTCGTTTTTAATCACTCCACAAATTTCTTGTTAACAAACTATAGTTTTGGCAAGTCTACTTTGTGCAAGACACAAGTCATTTTTCCAACAATTGTTTACAGACAGATTATTTCACTTATAATTTACTGTATCACAATTCCAGTGGGTCAGAAGTTTACATGCACTAAGTTGATTGTGCTTTTAAACAGCTTGGAAAATTCCAGAAAATGATGTCATGGCTTTAGAAGCTTCTGATCGGCTAATTGACATCATTTGAGTCAATTGGAGGTGTACCCGTGGATGTATTTCAAGACCTACCTTCAAACTCAGTGCCTCTTTGCTTGACATCATGGGAAAATCAAAAGAAATCAGCCAAGACCTCAGAAAAGAAATTGGAGACCTACACAAGTCTGGTTCATCCTTGGGAGCAATTTCCAAACACCTGAAGGTACCACGTTCATCTGTACAAACAATAGTATGCAAGTATAAACACCATGGGACCACGCAGCCGTCATACCGCTCAGGAAGGAGACGCGTTCTGTCTCCTAGAGATGAACGTACTTTGGTGCAAAAAGTGCAAATAAATCCCAGAACAACAGAAAGGACCTTGTGAAGATGCTGGAGGAAACATGTTCAATAGTATCTATATCCACAGTAAAACGAGTCCTATATCGACATAACCTTAAAGGCCGCTCAGCAAGGAAGAAGTCACTGCTCCAACACCGCCATGAAAAAAGCCAGACTACAGTTTGCAACTGCACATGGGGACAAAGATTGTACTTTTTGGAGAAATGTCCTCTGGTCTGATGAAACAAAAATAGAACTGTTTGGCCATAATGACCATCGTTATGTTTGGAGGAAAAAGGGTGAGGCTTGCAAGCCGAAGAACACCATCCCAACCGTGAAGCACGGGGGTGGCAGCATCATGTTTTGGGGGTGTTTTGCTGCAGGAGGGACTGGTGCACTTCACAAAATAGATGGCATCATGAGGTAGGAAAATTATGTGGATATATTGAAGCAACATCTCAAGACATATGTCAGGAAGTTAAACCTTGGTCGCAAATGGGTCTTCCAAATGGACAATGACCCCAAGCATACTTCCAAAGTTGTGGCAAAACGGCTTAAGGACAACAAAGTCAAGGTACTGGAGTGGCCATCACAAAGCCCCTGACCTCAATCCTATAGAAAATGTGTGGGCAGAACTGAAAAAGCGTGTGCGAACAAGGAGGACTACAAATCTGACTCAGTTACACCAGCTCTGTCTGGAGGAATGGGCCAAAATTCACCCAACTTATTGTGGGAAGCTTGTGGAAGGCTACCAAAACATTTGACCCAAGTTAAACAATTTAAAGGCAATGCTACCAGATACTAATTGAGTGTATGTAAACTTCTGACCCACTGGAAATGTGATGAAAGAAATAAAAGCTGAAAGAAATCATTATCTCTACTATTATTCTGACATTACACATTCTTAAAATAAACTGGTGATCCTAACTTTTTTACTCTGATTAAATGTGAGGAATTGTGAAAACTGAGTTTAAATGTATTTGGTAAGGTGTATGTAAACTTATGACTTCAAATGTATGTGGGGCTCAAGCTGCATCCCTGTCTCACCCCACGGCCCTGTGGAAAGAAATGTGTTTGTTTTATTGTCAATTTAAACTTCACATTTGTTGTTTGTGTACATTGATTTTATAATGCCATATGTCTCTCTCCATCTATCTCTCTCTCTCTTTCTCTTTCTCTCTCTCTCTCTCTTTTTTTCATCTGTCTATCTTTTTCTCTCTCTCTGTGGCCTTTCCTTTCACAGCCCAGCTAATGAGGTGGAACTTGAGTGGAACTTGTGCTGCTTGACTGCCCACTGAAGCTGCTATTGCAAAGTAATTTGCTGTGTGTGTGTGTGTGAGAGAGGGAGAGAGAGAGTGCAGGTGGCTGGAAGGATGAATGTGTCAGTGTGTACTGTGTGTGTTGCGCTGTGTAAGTGTGTAAGACGTGTTCTGCTGTAACAAGCCTTTGTCTGGTGGAGTTTCTCTCTACTTCAGGCTTCCCTGACCCCTGACCTCTCCATGCTCCACAAAACCCAATTATCCACACCTCATCAGCACACAAGGTGTGTGTGTGTTCATCTCCCCCTCCTATCCGTCATCTCTCTCTCTCTCTCTCTCTCTCTCTCTCTCTCGACGTCATTAGGACCTACTCACTCTCGCTCTCCCCCTTTTTTTTTCCAGGACCCTGTTAGCTAAGACTCTTCTCCAAGCTTATACTCCAGTCACGTAACCTGGGAAACCACATCAGTGATTTCAGTTGTTGTAAATACAGCCTCCTTGTTTGTAACAGTGACACAATTACAAGTGTCTCTCTAGGGATGATGTAGGAGTTGCTCTCTGAAACACTAGGAAGAGAACATTGTGTGTGTACTTATACAGTATATAGGTCAAACACAACCTTCTTCTGGTGCCCAGGTCCACTCACTGTCAGAGCAATTTCACACACATCATGAGAGGGATTATAGACCCCCTGTAATTCCACATCTCTCTCTCTCTCTCAAACCGTTCAGCATTTCTCTCACTGCTCCATGGGTGAAGTCTGGGTCAAGATCACACACCGAAATCAGTGTCTCTCTCTCTCTCTTTCTTTCTCTCTCTCTCTTTCTTTCTCTCTCTCTCTTTCTTTCTCTCTCTCTTTCTCTCTCTCTCTCTCTCTCTCTCTCTCTCTCTCTCACTCTCTCACTCTCTCACTCTTGCACACTCTCTCACTCTCTCACTCACACACACGTTATACTGCTCTTTGGGACAGACAAGGTCATCCTCTACCTCACTCTTTACTGTAGTACAGCAACCTGATACCGCACACACACCGTCTTACAGGCTCTCACCACAGAGCCATGTGGGAAAGGTGACATCATCTTCTCCTATCTGGCTGTCAATTAAACCAAAGACATGAGGTCATATTGTAAAGCAGCGGTTCCCAAACTAGGGGTCGCGACTGATTTGAAAATGGGGTTGCAGAAGAATTTCCAACCCCCCCCCCAAGAAAAATAGAATTCCAGAAATCCCAAAATATAATAACCCTGTCTATACAACAAGCTCTCACAGCCCTGCCTGCAACCTGATCTCATAGTTTCACTTCAGACTTTGACTTAAACGGATGAACGTCGATTTTTCACCCATTACTTCAGAGTGGAGTTGGTTGCCTCGCTTCGAGTTCTTAGGAAACAATGCAGTATTTAGTTGTTTTATGTCATATTTCTTACATTGTCACCCCAGGAAATCTCACTTATATGTACATATTCTCATGCACCCCTTTAGGTTTTTGTGTATTAGGTAGTTGTTGGGGAATTGTTAGATTACTTGTTAGATATTACTGCACTGTCAGAACTAGAAGCATTTCGCTACACTCGCATTAACATCTGCTAACCGTGTGTGTGTGTGACCAGTAAGATTGGATTTGATTTGGTTACAGGGTTAAAACACAAACAACTCAAATGTTTAAGTATCGACGTCCTTGGGACCTTTTCAAACATCCGAAATCGACCGCTCTTTCTTGTGACCAGCATGCTCACAGACTCACTGCAGAATCCCGACGTTTGTCCATAAACCTAACATTTTGAAGGTTAAGTGTAGGCATTCAGTCTGAATGGTTAAGGTTCGGGTTTAGGTTTTGGGTTAAAATAAAATATAAAAAATAACAAGTGCCTTGTACAGGGATTGAACGTTCAACCCTCTTGAGCTGGAACTCGTGTTTTCCGCCCATCCGCCATCCCTGTCCACAATTCCCTAGCAAAACCCAAGCCTACTTGGTGGTAGTAGAGCTCAGCGTTGCCCCTAGTGGCGGGGTTTGAAGGCATCTCCCGACGTCCTGGGGACCTGGACGAATGTCGAATTTCAGTGGATGTTGAGCGACCTGGTTGATCAATAACCAAGGATGTTTGATAGCAAGCTAAGGTTCTCTTAGACTGAACGGTGCAGCTCACCATGTAGTAGAACAATGGTGAGAATAGCATTGTCTGGTTCAACCAGGATTCTCTGTGTTTTCTCACACTGGATTCCTCATACTCTCAGAAAGTTTAGGTTGAGATCATGCTGTCAGGTTATTCGTGATGACATAGCCACAGATGCTTACCAATGACACATCTCATCCTACTGCGGCTCCCTATTCCCTATATAGTGCACTTCTTTTGACCAGAGCCCTGGTCAAAAGTGGTGCCATTTGGGACGCAAGCAGATTGTCCTCTGGAGAGGAGCTGTTAATTCCTGTTTTGTGCCAGTCAACCTGCTGTGGCTTAATAAAACCACCCTGCGATTGGTTGACCGCCTGCTGCATCCAATCAGCACCTCTGTGGGCGGCTGCTCTGAGGACACTGTGTGGGTGTTTGAAAGAGACGTTGTAGCCCCAGGCAAGACAACACCAACACATTTGCAGCTCCCCTGTCACACAGCACCTGTGTCTGTGTGTGAATGAGAGTGGGAGGGAAGGAGAGCGATTGAGACAGCTAGAAGGAGAGAGAGAGACTGACTTCTGTCGTGTATTCTGAACTGTCGCTGAAACCAGTCTGCTCTACCTGTAGCTAAGGCCAGTCCTAGATGAAGGAGATAGAGTATAGTATTATTGTGTTTACAGTGCATTCGGATTGTATTCAGACCCCTTTACTTTTTCCACATTTTCCGCAAAAACAGGTTTTTAGAAATGTTTGCAAAAGAAAATGAAATATCACATTTACATAAGTATTCAGACCCTTTGCTCATTACTTTGTTGAAGCACCTTTGGCAGCGATTACAGCCTTAGGTCTTCCTGTGTATGACGCTACAAGCTTGGCACACCTGTATTTGGGGAGTTTTGGGGAGTGCCACCACCATTCTTCACCGTAGGGATGATGCTAGGTTTCCTTCAAACATGACGCTTGGCATTCTGGCCAAAGAGTTCAATCTTGACCAACATGTTTGCTAATATTCTGTGTGTTTTTTTCCTCTCATCCAGTGATCTAAATGGGAACAACCTGACGACCATCAGCAAGACAGACTTCTCTGGCCTCAAACACCTCAGAGTTCTGTAAGTCCCATCCTTCACTACACTACTGTTCACCTCAGAGTTCTGTAAGTCCCATCCTTCACTACACTACTATTCACCTCAGAGTTCTGTAAGTCCCATCCTTCACTACACTACTATTCACCTCAGAGTTCTGTAAGTCCCGTCCTTCACTACACTACTATTCACCTCAGAGTTCTGTAAGTCCCATCCTTCACTACACTACTATTCACCTCAGAGTTCTGTAAGTCCCATCCTTCACTACACTACTATTCACCTCAGAGTTCTGTAAGTCCCATCCTTCACTACACTACTATTCACCTCAGAGTTCTGTAAGTCCCGTCCTTCACTACACTACTATTCACCTCAGAGTTCTGTAAGTCCCGTCCTTCACTACACTACTATTCACCTCAGAGTTCTGTAAGTCCCATCCTTCACTACACTACTATTCACCTCAGAGTTCTGTAAGTCCCGTCCTTCACTACACTACTATTCACCTCAGAGTTCTGTAAGTCCCGTCCTTCACTACACTACTATTCACCTCAGAGTTCTGTAAGTCCCATCCTTCACTACACTACTATTCACCTCAGAGTTCTGTAAGTCCCGTCCTTCACTACACTACTATTCACCTCAGAGTTCTGTAAGTCCCGTCCTTCACTACACTACTATTCACCTCAGAGTTCTGTAAGTCCCGTCCTTCACTACACTACTGTTCACCTCAGAGTTCTGTAAGTCCCGTCCTTCACTACACTACTGTTCACCTCAGAGTTCTGTAAGTCCCGTCCTTTACACTACTATTCACCTCAGAGTTCTGTAAGTCCCATCCTTTACACTACTATTCACCTCAGAGTTCTGTAAGTCCCATCCTTCACTACACTACTATTCACCTCAGAGTTCTGTAAGTCCCGTCCTTCACTACACTACTATTCACCTCAGAGTTCTGTAAGTCCCGTCCTTCACTACACTACTATTCACCTCAGAGTTCTGTAAGTCCCAGAGTTCTGTAAGTCCTTCACTACACTACTATTCACCTCAGAGTTCTGTAAGTCCCGTCCTTCACTACACTACTATTCACCTCAGAGTTCTGTAAGTCCCGTCCTTCACTACACTACTATTCACCTCAGAGTTCTGTAAGTCCCGTCCTTCACTACACTACTATTCACCTCAGAGTTCTGTAAGTCCCGTCCTTCACTACACTACTATTCACCTCAGAGTTCTGTAAGTCCCGTCCTTCACTACACTACTATTCACCTCAGAGTTCTGTAAGTCCCGTCCTTCACTACACTACTATTCACCTCAGAGTTCTGTAAGTCCCATCCTTCACTACACTACTATTCACCTCAGAGTTCTGTAAGTCCCGTCCTTCACTACACTACTATTCACCTCAGAGTTCTGTAAGTCCCGTCCTTCACTACACTACTATTCACCTCAGAGTTCTGTAAGTCCCATCCTTCACTACACTACTATTCACCTCAGAGTTCTGTAAGTCCCATCCTTCACTACACTACTATTCACCTCAGAGTTCTGTAAGTCCCGTCCTTCACTACACTACTATTCACCTCAGAGTTCTGTAAGTCCCGTCCTTCACGACACTACTATTCACCTCAGAGTTCTGTAAGTCCCGTCCTTCACTACACTACTATTCACCTCAGAGTTCTGTAAGTCCCATCCTTCACTACACTACTATTCACCTCAGAGTTCTGTAAGTCCTTCACTACACTACTATTCACCTCAGAGTTCTGTAAGTCCCGTCCTTCACTACACTACTATTCACCTCAGAGTTCTGTAAGTCCCATCCTTCACTACACTACTATTCACCTCAGAGTTCTACTATTCACCTCAGAGTTCCCATCCTTCACTACACTACTATTCACCTCAGAGTTCTGTAAGTCCCATCCTTCACTACACTACTATTCACCTCAGAGTTCTGTAAGTCCCGTCCTTCACTACACTACTATTCACCTCAGAGTTCTGTAAGTCCCATCCTTCACTACACTACTATTCACCTCAGAGTTCTGTAAGTCCCATCCTTCACTACACTACTATTCACCTCAGAGTTCTGTAAGTCCCGTCCTTCACTACACTACTATTCACCTCAGAGTTCTGTAAGTCTCAGAGTTCTGTAAGTCCGTCCTTCACTACACTACTATTCACCTCAGAGTTCTGTAAGTCCCGTCCTTCACTACACTACTGTTCACCTCAGAGTTCTGTAAGTGTCCTTCACTACACTACTGTTCACCTCAGAGTTCTGTAAGTCCCGTCCTTCACTACACTACTATTCACCTCAGAGTTCTGTAAGTCCCGTCCTTCACACTACTATTCACCTCAGAGTTCTGTAAGTCCCGTCCTTCACGACACTACTATTCACCTCAGAGTTCTGTAAGTCCCGTCCTTCACTACACTACTATTCACCTCAGAGTTCTGTAAGTCCCGTCCTTCACTACACTACTATTCACCTCAGAGTTCTGTAAGTCCCATCCTTCACTACACTACTATTCACCTCAGAGTTCTGTAAGTCCCATCCTTCACTACACTACTATTCACCTCAGAGTTCTGTAAGTCCCGTCCTTCACTACACTACTATTCACCTCAGAGTTCTGTAAGTCCCATCCTTCACTACACTACTATTCACCTCAGAGTTCTGTAAGTCCCGTCCTTCACTACACTACTATTCACCTCAGAGTTCTGTAAGTCCCGTCCTTCACTACACTACTGTTCACCTCAGAGTTCAGTAAGTCCCGTCCTTCACTACACTACTATTCACCTCAGAGTTCTGTAAGTCCCGTCCTTCACTACACTACTATTCACCTCAGTGAGGTCTTACTACACTCAATATTACTGTTACCAGGAGTTGGAACTGGTTCAAGGAACAGAACCGGGAAATAATGAACCAGGCGCAAAAGTGATCTCTAGTGGTCCGGAACAGAACCATTATTTTAAAAGCATGAGAACCGGTTAATGACTTTCTTTTAGGTTGAGATAATGTTTTTGTCCCACATGTAACACAATCAAAGTGCCAATGCAAAGCAGTCCCTCTGTCGCTCAGAAACATCTCCTTCCAGTGTCTGCCTGCCGGTATGTTTTCTAGGCTTAAGGATACAGGTATCACATTACACATGGGCTTCATTAACTTCAACACGGTAAGATGTGTTGTGTGAAAGTATTCAGACCCCATGACTTTGTTACATTACAGCCTTATTCTAAAATAGATTTTAAAAAACTATATTCTCAGCAATCTGCACACCCCATAATGACAAAGCAAAAACAGGTTTAAATTTGTTTTTTTTGCAAATGGATAATTTTTTAAATTACATATCACATTTACATAAGTATTCAGACCCTTTACTCAGTACTTTGTTGAAACAGCTTTGGCAGCGATTACAGCCTTGGGTGTGACGCTACAAGCTTGCCACACCTGTATTTGGGGAGTTTCTCCCATTCTTCTCTGCAGATCCTCTCAAGCTCTGTCAGGTTGGATGGGGAGCATCGCTGCACAGCTATTTTCAGGTCTCTCCAGAGATGTTCGATCGGGTTCATGACTGTGCACTGGCTCGGCCGCACAAAGACATTCAGAGAATTGTCCTGAAGCCACTCCTGCGGTGTACAAATCAAATCAAATCAAATTTATTTATATAGCCCTTCGTACATCAGCTGATATCTCAAAGTGCTGTACAGAAACCCAGCCTAAAACACCAAACAGCAAGCAATGCAGTTGTAGAAGCACGGTGGCTAGGAAAAACTCCCTAGAAAGGCCAAAACCTAGGAAGAAACCTAGAGAGGAACCAGGCTATGTGGGGTGGCCAGTCCTCTTCTGGCTGTGCCGGGTGGAGATTATAACAGAACATGGCCAAGATGTTCAAATGTTCATAAATGACAGGTGTACAAGGCACACCTTCGCCCCAGTCTGAGGTCCTGAGTACTCTGGAGCAGGTTTTCATCAAGGATCTCTCTGTTCTTTGCTCTGTTCATCTTCCCCTCAATCATGACTAGTCTTCCAGTTCCTGCCGCTGAAAAACATCCCCACAGCATGATGCTGTCACCGCAATGCTTCACCATAGGGATGGTGCCAGGTTTCCTCCAGACCTGACGCTTTGCATTCAGGCCAAAGAGTTCAATCTAGGTTTCATTAGACCAGAGAATCTTGTTTCTTATGGTCTGAGAGTCTTTATGTGCCTTTTGGGAAAACTCCAAGCGGGCTGTCATGTGCCTTTTACAGAGGAGTGGCTTCTGTCTGGCCACTCTACCATAAAGGCCTGATTGGTGGAGGGCTCCAGAGATGGTTGTCCTTCTGTCTGGCCACTCTACCATAAAGGTCTGATTGGTGGAGGGCTCCAGAGATGGTTGTCCTTCTGTCTGGCCACTCTATCATAAAGGCCTGATTGGTGGAGGGCTCCAGAGATGGTTGTCCTTCTGTCTGGCCACTCTATCATAAAGGCCTGATTGGTGGAGGGCTCCAGAGATGGTTGTCCTTCTGTCTGGCCACTCTATCATAAAGGCCTGATTGGTGGAGGGCTCCAGAGATGGTTGTCCTTCAGGCTGTAACGTAACTAAATGTGAAGGTTCGGAATATTTTCTGGTGAAGTAATGACAGGTCTACTACTAATGTCCTAAACACATTATATACACATCCTATTGAGTACTGCACTGTTGGGAAAGTCCAAGCAGGAAGGGCATTTCACTGTACTTGTGCACGTGACATTAAAAACTTGAAACATATCATGATACCCAGTTCTTCAAGCCACCAACCCCCCGTCTCACTCCCCACCTGCAAAATGTCAGTTGGATCTCGTGGCTTACACTTGTGTGTCCATCAAGTATATAAAGTTTAAACAACTAGCTTTCCTGGTCCATAGAAAGCTGCTTTATCCACAGTGAAGTGATTACCACATTGAAGAGATTACCACGGTGTAGTGATTACCACATTGAAGAGATTACCACGGTGTAGTGATTACCACAGTGAAGTGATTACCAGGGTGTAGTGATTACCACAGTGAAGTGATTACCAGGGTGTAGTGATTACCACAGTGAAGAGATTACCACATTGAAGAGATTACCACGGTGTAGTGATTACCACAGTGAAGTGATTACCAGGGTGTAGTGATTACCACAGTGAAGTGATTACCAGGGTGTAGTGATTACCACAGTGAAGAGATTACCACGGTGTAGTGATTACCACAGTGAAGTGATTACCAGGGTGTAGTGATTACCACAGTGAAGTGATTACGACAGTGTAGTGATTACCACATTGAAGAGATTACCACGGTGTAGTGATTACCACAGTGAAGTGATTACCAGGGTGTAGTGATTACCACAGTGAAGTGATTACCACATTGAAGAGATTACCACGGTGTAGTGATTACCACAGTGAAGTGATTACCAGGGTGTAGTGATTGCCACAGTGAAGTGATTACCAGGGTGTAGTGATTACCACAGTGAAGAGATTACCACGGTGTAGTGATTACCACAGTGAAGTGATTACCAGGGTGTAGTGATTACCACAGTGAAGTGATTACGACAGTGTAGTGATTACCAGGGTGTAGTGCTTACCAGGGTGTAGTGCTTACCAGGGTGTAGTGCTTACCAGGGTGTAGTGCTTACCAGGGTGTAGTGCTTACCAGGGCGTAGTGCTTACCAGGGTGTAGTGCTTACCAGGGTGTAGTGATTACCAGGGTGTAGTGATTACCAGGGTGTAGTGCTTACCAGGGTGTAGTGCTTACCAGGGTTTAGTGATTACCAGGGTGTAGTGATTACCAGGGTGTAGTGATTACCAGGGTGTAGTGATTACCAGGGTGTAGTGATTACCAGGGTGTAGTGATTTTACCACGGTGTAGTGATTACCAGGGTGTAGTGATTACCAGGGTGTAGTGATTACCAGGGTGTAGTGATTACCAGGGTGTAGTGATTTTACCACGGTGTAGTGATTACCAGGGTGTAGTGATTACCAGGGTGTAGTGATTACCAGGGTGTAGTGATTTTACCACGGTGTAGTGATTACCAGGGTGTAGTGATTACCAGGGTGTAGTGATTACCAGGGTGTAGTGATTACCAGGGTGTAGTGATTTTACCACGGTGTAGTGATTACCAGGGTGTAGTGATTACCAGGGTGTAGTGATTACCAGGGTGTAGTGATTACCAGGGTGTAGTGATTTTACCACGGTGTAGTGATTACCAGGGTGTAGTGATTTAATGAGCTAAATGTAAATACGAGGTTGATTTCACGGGTTGAAAAATGAAATGAAAGGGCCGGTACTTTTTTGTGGTTCGAACCGGTTCAGAACTTTATTATGGATTTGTATTTTGCAGGTCTGAACAGTGGAACGGAACTTAAATCTGGAATCCGGAGCGGGGAAACTGCCACGTCCATTTGCTCTATTGCATTTGACATTTTAGTCATTTAGCAGACGCTCTGATCCAGAGAGACTTACAGTTAGTGAGTCATTTAGCAGACGCTCTGATCCAGAGAGACTTACAGTTAGTGAGTCATTTAACAGACACTCTGATCCAGAGAGACTTACAGTTAGTGAGTCATTTAGCAGACACTCTGATCCAGAGAGACTTACAGTTAGTGAGTCATTTAGCAGACACTCTGATCCAGAGAGACTTACAGTTAGTGAGTCATTTAGCAGACACTCTGATCCAGAGACTTACAGTTAGTGAGTCATTTAGCAGACACTCTGATCCAGAGACTTACAGTTAGTGAGTCATTTAGCAGACACTCTGATCCAGAGAGACTTACAGTTAGTGAGTCATTTAGCAGACACTCTGATCCAGAGAGACTTACAGTTAGTGAGTCATTTAGCAGACACTCTGATCCAGAGAGACTTACAGTTAGTGAGTCATTTAGCAGACACTCTGATCCAGAGAGACTTACAGGAGCAATTAGGGTTAGGTGCCTTGTACAAGGGTACATACATGTTTCACCTTCTGCAGATCTCAGCTTTAATACAGAGGTTGTCATACACATTGAGTGTTTATTACACCACTGGTAGAGCAACTGACTGACTTTACCAACAGAACACACAGGCCTCCCATCTGCTCTTACAGATTCCGTTAAGCTGGGGTGGAACTACAATACCCCAGGGGAGGAAGGGGATTGGTTGTCTCAGGTTGCTGTGTTAGACTGACACTGTTTTCGACATAGACCACTGTCAGACAGATAACAGTGTGTGTGTGTGGGTGTGGGTGTGGACTTGTTTAACTAATCTTGTGGGGACCAGAATAGAAAACAAACAAATATTTTACCAACTGGGACATTTTGTTAGTCCCCACAAGGTCAAATGCTATTTCTAGGGGGTTAAGGTTACAATTAGGTTAAGGGTTAGGAGCTAGGGTTAAGGTTAGAATTAGGTTAAAGGTTAGGAGTTAGGGTTAAGGTTAGGTTTTTCAGTTAAAGTCAGGGTAAGGTTAGGGAAAATAGAATTTTGAATGGGACTGAATTGTGTGGCCCCAGAAGGTTAGCTGTACACGACGTGTGTCTGTATGTGTGTGTGTGTGTGTGTGTGTGTGATAGTGGGTTAAAACCCTCAATGTGAAACTAATAGTTACTAATAACATCTCCTTGGGTTAGTTACCGTCCTGTCCCTGTGCCTGTCCCTGTCCCTGTCCCTGTCCCTGTCTCTGTGTCTGTCCCTGTGTCTGTCCCTGTGTCTGTCCAGACAGTTGTCAGACTGGATGCTGTCAGGGAGATGAAGTATGAAGTGTTGAGCCGTGTAGACAGCAGGTAGAAGTTATACGTTACGTTAACATGCTGTTTTTTGGGCAGTGTTGAGATCCATAAAATATGGTCAATCATTAATTTCTCTTTTTTCTTCTACCTCTTTATCTTCCTCTTCCTCTCACTCTCTTCCTCCATCCTTCCTCCCACTCTCTTCCTCCATACTTCCTCCCTCTCTCTTCCTCCATCCTTCCTCCCTCTCTCTTCCTCCATCCTTCCTCCCACTCTCTTCCTCCATACTTCCTCCCTCTCTCTTCCTCCATCCTTCCTCCCACTCTCTTCCTCCATACTTCCTCCCACTCTCTTCCTCCATCCTTCCTCCCACTCTCTTCCTCCATCCTTCCTCCCACTCTCTTCCTCCATCCTTCCTCCCACTCTCTTCTCCCTCCATCCTTCCTCCCACTCTCTTCCTCCATCCTTCCTCCATCCTTCCTCCCTCTCTCTTCCTCCATCCTTCCTCCCACTCTCTTCCTCCATCCTTCCTCCCACTCTCTTCCTCCATCCTTCCTCCCTCTCTCTTCCTCCATCCTTCTTCCCACTCTCTTCCTCCATCCTTCCTCCCACTCTCTTCCTCCATACTTCCTCCCACTCTCTTCCTCCATCCTTCCTCCCTCTCTCTTCCTCTATCCTTCCTCCCACTCTCTTCCTCCATCCTTCCTCCCACTCTCTTCCTCCATCCATCCTTCCTCCCTCTCTCTTCCATCCTTTCTCTCCATCCTTCTCTCATTCTCTTCAGTCACCTGATGGAGAACCAGATAAACAACATTGAGAGAGGAGCATTTGATGATCTGAAGGAACTGGAGAGACTGTGAGTACAGACACACACACACAGACACACACACACAGACACACACACACACACACACACAGACACACACACACACACACACACACACACACACACACACACACAGAGAGAGTCTGTTTTCTAATGTGTTCTGTCCTTCTGAACAGTCGTCTGAACAGGAACCGTCTCACTCAGCTCCCTGAACTCCTGTTCCAGAAGAATGAGGCTCTGGCTCGACTGTGAGTACCCTATTTAACCACCCTATACACTACTCTACCACACTATACACTACTCTACCACCCTGTACACTACTCTACCACCCTGTACACTATACACTACTCTACCACCCTATACACTATACACTACTCTACCACCCTGTACACTATACACTACTCTACCACCCTATACACTACTCTACCACCCTGTACACTATACACTACTCTACCACCCTATACACTACTCTACCACCCTATACACTACTCTACCACCCTATACACTACTCTACCACCCTGTACACTACTCTACCACACTATACACTACTCTACCACACTATACACTACTCTACCACCCTATACACTACTCTACCACCCTATACACTACTCTACCACCCTATACACTACTCTACCACCCTGTACACTACTCTACCACCCTGTACACTATACACTACTCTACCACCCTATACACTACTCTACCACCCTATACACTACTCTACCACCCTATACACTACTCTACCACCCTATACACTACTCTACCACCCTATACACTACTCTACCACCCTATACACTACTCTACCACACTATACACTACTCTACCACCCTGTACACTATACACTACTCTACCACCTGTACACTATACACTACTCTACCACCCTGTACACTATACACTACTACCACCCTACCACCTATACATTATACACTACTACCACCCTACACTATACACTACTCCCTGTACACTATACACTACTACTACCACCCTCTATACACTACCACTATACACTATACACTACTCTACCACCCTGTACACTATACACTACTGTACCACCCTATACACTACTCTACCACCCTATACACTACTCTACCACACTATACACTACTCTACCACCCTGTACACTACTCTACCACACTATACACTACTCTACCACACTATACACTACTCTACCACCCTATACACTACTCTACCACACTATACACTACTCTACCACACCACTACTCTACCACCCTACACTACTCTACCACCCTATACACTACTCTACCACCCTGTACACTATACACTACTCTACCACCCTATACACTACTCTACCACCCTATACACTACTCTACCACCCTATACACTACTCTACCACACTATACACTACTCTACCACCCTGTACACTATACACTACTCTACCACCCTGTACACTATACACTACTCTACCACCCTGTACACTATACACTACTCTACCACCCTATACACTATACACTACTCTACCACCCTGTACACTATACACTACTCTACCACCCTATACACTACTCTACCACACTATACACTACTCTACCACCCTGTACACTATACACTACTCTACCACCACTATACACTACTCTACCACACTATACACTACTCTACCACCCTGTACACTATACACTACTCTACCACCCTATACACTACTCTACCACACTATACACTACTCTACCACCCTGTACACTATACACTACCACCCTATACACTCTACCACCCTATACACTACTCTCTACCACACTATACACTACTCTACCACCCTGTACACTATACACTACTCTACCACCTATACACTACTCTATACACTACTACACTACTGTACACTATACACTGTACACTATACACTACACTCTACCACCCTATACACTACTCTACCACACTATACACTACTCTACCACCCTGTACACTACACTACTACCACTACACCTCTACCACTATACACTACCCACACTATACACTACCTACCACACTGTACACTACTACTACTACACTACCTACCACACTACACTATACACTACTCTACCACACTATACACTACTCTACCACACTATACACTACTCTACCACACTATACACTACTCTACCACACTATACACTACTCTACCACCCTATACACTACTCTACCACCCTATACACTACTCTACCACCCTATACACTACTCTACCACCCTGTACACTACACTACCACCCTGTACACACTATACACTACTCTACCACCCTATACACTACTCTACCTATACACTATACACTACTCTACCACTATACCTCTACACTACTCTACCACCCTATACACTACTCTACCACACTATACACTACTACCACCCTGTACACTATACACTACTCTACCACCCTGTACACTATACACTACTCTACCACCTCTACCACACTATACACTACTCTACCTGTACACTATACACTACTCTACCACACTATACACTACTCTACCACACTATACACTACTCTACCACCTGTACACTATACACTACTCTACCACCCTATACACTACTCTCTACCACACTATACACTACACTCTACCACCCTGTACACTATACACTACTCTACCACACTATACACTACTCTACCACACTATACACTACTCTACCACCTATACACTACTCTACACTATACACTACTCTACCACACTATACACTACTCTACCACCCTATACACTACTCTACCACCTATACCACCCTGTACACTATACACTACTCTACCACACTATACACTACTCTACCCTATACACTATACACTACTCTACCACACTATACACTACTCTACCACACTATACACTACTCTACCACCACCTTATACACTACTCTACCACCCTATACACTACTACTACTACACCTATACACTACTACTCTACCACACTATACACTACTCTACCACCCTGTACACTATACACTACTCTACCACCCTGTACACTATACACTACTCTACCACCCTATACACTACTATACACTACTCTACCACACTATACACTACTCTACCACCCTGTACACTACTCTACCACCCTGTATACACTACTCTACCACACTATACACTACTCTACCACACTATACACTACTCTACCACCTATACACTACTATACTATACACTACTCTACCACCCTATACACTACTCTACCACTACTCTACACACCTACTCTACACTATACACTACACTCTACCACCCTATACACACTACTCTACCACACTATACACTACTCTACCACCCTGTACACTATACACTACTCTACCACCCTATACACTACTCTACCACACTATACACTACTCTACCACCCTGTACACTATACACTACTCTACACCACCCTATACACTACTCTACCACACTATACACTACTATACACTACTCTACCACTCTGTACACTATACACTACTACCACACTATACTACTCCACCCTATACACTACACTCTACCACCTATACACTATACACTACTCTACCTGTACACTATACACTACTCTACCACCCTATACACTACTCTACCACACTATACACTACTCTACCACACTACTACTCTACCACTATACACTACTCTACCACCTATACACTACTCTACCACACTATACACTACTCTACCACCCTGTACACTATACACTACACTCTACCACACTATACACTACTCTACCACCCTACCTACCCTGTACACTACTCTACCACCCTGTACACTATACACTACTCTACTACACTATACACTACTCTATACACTATACACTATACACTACTCTACCACCCTGTACACTATACACTACCACTACCACACTATACACTACTCTACACTATACTCTACCACCCTATACACTACTCTACCACACTATACACTACTCTACCACTGTACACTGTACACTATACACTACTCTACACTATACACTACTCTACCACTATACACTACTCTACACTACTACTCTACCACCCTGTACACTATACACTACACTACTCTACCACACTACATACACTACTCTACACACACTATACACTACTCTACCACCCTACACTATACACTACTCTACCACACTATACACTACTCTACCACACTATACACTACTACACTACCACCACCTATACACTACTCTACCACACTATACACTACTCTACCACCCTGTACACTATACACTACTCTACCACTATACACTATACACTACTCTACCACCCTGTACACTACTCTACCACCCTGTACACTATACACTACTCTACCACCCTGTACACACTATACACTACTGTACACTACTCTACCACCCTGTACACTACACTACTCTACCACACTATACACTACTCTACCACACTACTCTACCACACTATACACTACTCTACCACCTGTACACTATACACTACTCTACCACTACACTACTCTACACTACTATACACTACTCTACCACTGTACACTACTCTACCACCCTGTACACTATACACTACCACTGTACACTACCTACACCTATACACTACTCTACCACACTATACACTACTCTACCACCCTGTACACTATACACTACTCTACCACACTATACACTACTCTACCACCTGTACACTATACACTACTCTACTATACACTACTACACTACTACCACCTATACACTACTCTCTATACACTACACTACTACCACCCTCTACACTATACACTACTCTACCACACTATACACTACTCTACCACACTATACACTACTCTACCACCCTATACACTACTCTACCACCCTATACACTATACACACTACACTCTACCACACTATACACTACTCTACCACTCTACCACACTATACACTACTCTACCACCTATACACTATACACTACTCTACCACACTATACACTACTCTACCACACTATACACTACTCTACTACACTATACTCTACCCTGTACACTATACACTACTCTACCACACTATACACTACTCTACCACCCTGTACACTATACACTACTCTACCACACTATACACTACTCTACCACACTATACACTACTCTACCACCCTGTACACTATACACTACTCTACACTACTCTACCACACTATACACTACTCTACCACCCTGTACACTACACTACTCTACCACACTGTACACTATACACTACTCTACCACCCTATACACTACTCTACCACACTATACACTACACTACTCTACCACACCTCTACACTATACACTACTCTACCACACTATACACTACTCTACCACCC
Source organism: Oncorhynchus tshawytscha (assembly GCF_018296145.1). Classification (NCBI taxonomy): domain Eukaryota; kingdom Metazoa; phylum Chordata; class Actinopteri; order Salmoniformes; family Salmonidae; genus Oncorhynchus; species Oncorhynchus tshawytscha. The sequence goes on from NW_024609638.1 coordinate 141,608, forward strand.
TGTACACACTACTCTACCACACTATACACTACTACCACACTACACTACTCTACACTGTACACTACTCTACCACACTGTACACTACTCTACACACACCTCTACCACACTATACACTACTCTACCACCCTATACACTACTCTACCTATACACTACTCTACACTATACACTACTCTACCACACTATACACTATACACTCTACCACCCTGTACACTATACACTACTCTACCACACTATACACTACTCTACCACCCTATACACTACTCTACCACACCCTGTACACTATACACTACTACCACCCTGTACACTATACACTACTCTACCACCCTATACACTACTCTACCACCTACCCTGTACACTATACACTACTCTACCACACTATACACTACTCTACCACACTATACACTACTCTACCACACTATACACTACTCTACCACCCTGTACACTATACACTACTCTACCACACTATACACTACTCTACCACCCTGTACACTACTCTACCACCCTGTACACTATACACTACTCTACCACACTATACACTACTCTACCACCCTGTACACTATACACGACTGGACCACACTATACTTCCCTCCCTGTCCAACTCCATATTGGTTCTCCTCTACATACAGTGAGCTGCCAAAGTATTGGGACAGTGACATGTTTCTTGTTGTTTTGGATTTAAAATGATACAATGACGTTTAGGTTAAATTGTAGACTGTCAGCTTTAATTGAAGGGTATTTTCATCCATATCGGGTGAACAGTTTTCGTACGTTGTCTTCCATTCTAGGGGACCAACAGTATTGGGACAAATTCACTTATATCTGTATTGAAGTAGTAAAAAGTGTAGTATTTGGTCCCATATTCACAGCACGCAATGACCACATCAAGCTGGTGACTCTATAGACTGGTTGGATGCATTTGCTGTTTGTTTTGGTTGTTTCAGATTATTTTGTGCCCAATAAAAATGAATGGTAAATAATGTATTGGGTCATTTTGGAGACAATGTTACGGTAAATAAGAAGATAAGTTTCTAAAGCCTTCTATATTAATGTGGATGCTACCATGGTTACGGATGATCCTGAATGAATCGTGAATCAAGTTGAGTGAGAAAGTTACAGACGCACAAATATCATACACCCCCCCAGAATAAAAGGCTGACCTCCCCTGTTATTGGTGAGAGGTTAGCCTGTTATTGTAATGGTGAGAGGTTAGCCTGTATTGTAATGGTGAGAGGTTAGCCTGTTATTGTAATGGTGAGAGGTTAGCCTGTTATTGTAATGGTGAGAGGTTAGCCTGTTATTGTAATGGTGAGAGGTTAGCCTGTTATTGTAATGGTGAGAGGTTAGCCTGTTATTGTAATGGTGAGAGGTTAGCCTGTTATTGTAATGGTGAGAGGTTAGCCTGTTATTGTAATGGTGAGAGGTTAGCCTGTTATTGTAATGGTGAGAGGTTAGCCTGTTATTGTAATGGTGAGAGGTTAGCCTGTTATTGTAATGGTGAGAGGTTAGCCTGTCTTGGAGGTGTGATATTTGGGCGTCTGTAACTTTCTCAGTATGGGACCAAATACTTAATACACATATAAGTGAATTTGTCCCAATACCTTTGGTCCCCTAAAATGAGGGGACTATGTACAAAAAGGGCTGTAATTTCTGAACGTTTACTTGGTACGGATAAAAAAATGCATATTTAACCTCATAGTCATTGTATCATTTCAAAGTGCTGGAGTACAGAGGCAAAACAACAACAACAACAACAACATGTGTTCTGGAGCTTCACTCTATTACGTCTTACAGTTTTCCTTCCAGATGGTTTGCTGTTTGCTGACCAATGGTGGTTTGCTGGCCAATGGTGGTTTGCTGGCCAATGGTGGTTTGCTGACCAATGGTGGTTTGCTGGCCAATGGTGGTTTGCTGGCCAATGGTGGTTTGCTGGCCAATGGTGGTATATTGCAGCATTTTGGGGCGAAGCAGTGTGTGTGTGCTGTGTGTGTGAACACAGCGAGTCTGGGTATGTGTTATGTGTGTGTGGTGAGGAGAAAGGGGGGTATTTGGGCTTCCGTGCTACTGCTTGGAGACACTAGGAGACAGATACACAAACACAGACGGAGAAAGAGAGTGACAGAGAGAGAGAAAAGCAAACACAGAGTAACTCTTTAATTATCCGATTGATTGATCCCAGCATGACAGGTGTGTGTGTGTTGGTGTGGATGGATGGATGGGTTATGGGCTCTAACAGAGTTCAGAGAGAGAAGAAAGAGGGAGAGGGGGGGTAGGGGAGAATGAGAGTAGTTGTTGAAAGGGAGATTGAGAGAATGGGATAGAAAAATAGGTGGGTTAGAAAGAGAGAAAAGGGGATAGAGAAGGAGAGAGGGAAAGGTGTGTGTGTGTGGGAGGAGATGGGGGGGGGGTTTGTCTTGTTAGTTTTTGTGCAATTTCACACTGTCGCTCCCATCAGGGAATCACCAGATGGACTTGGCATGTTCAATCAATCAGTAAACACACAACAGGGAGGGAGGGAGATGTTTCCGTGCTGTGTTGATGGACATCATAAAGCCTCAGTCCCAGCAGGCCTCTTCCTCTGAAACACGCCAGCACACAGGGAGGAAGAGGAGGAGGAGGAAGAGAGGAATACACACAACATGCTAACACACAGGGAGGAAGAGGAGGAGGAGGAAGAGAAGAATACACACAACATGCTAACATACAGGGAGGAGGAGAGGAATACACACAACATGCTAACACACAGGGGGAGGAGGAGGAGGAGGAGGAGGAGGGAGAGGAATACACACAACATGCTAACACACAGGGAGGAGGAGAGGAATACACACAACATGCTAACACACAGGGAGGAGGAGGAGGAGGAGGAGGAGAGGAATACACACAACATGCTAACACACAGGGAGGAGGAGGAGAGGAATACACACAACATGCTAACACACAGGGAGGAGGAGGAAGAGAGGAATACACACAACATGCTAACACACAGGGAGGAGGAGAGGAATACACACAACATGCTAACACACAGGGAGGAGAGGAGGAGGAGGAGGAGAGGAATACACACAACATGCTAACACACAGGGGGAGGAGGAGAGGAATACACACAACATGCTAACACACAGGGAGGAGGAGAGGAATACACACAACATGCTAACACACAGGGGGAGGAGGAGGAGGAGGAGGAGGAGGAGGAGGAATACACACAACATGCTAACACAGGAGGGGAGGAGGAGAGGAAAACACACAACATGCTAACACACAGGGGGAGGAGGAGGAGGAGGAGGAGGAGGAGGAGAGGAATACACACAACATGCTAACACACAGGGAGGGGAGGAGGAGGAGGAGGAGGAGGAGGAGAGGAATACACACAACATGCTAACACAGGGAGGAGGAGGAGGAGGAGGAGAGGAATACACACAACATGCTAACACACAGGGAGGGAGGAGGAGGAGGAGGAGGAGGAGGAGGAGAGGAATACACACAACATGCTAACACACAGGGAGGAGGAGGAGGAGGAGGAGGAGGAGGAGGAGGAGGAGAGAATACACACAACATGCTAACACAGGGGAGGAGGAGGAGGAGGAGGAGAGGAATACACACAACATGCTAACACACAGGGAGGGAGGAGGAGGAGGAGAGAAGAATACACACAACATGCTAACACACAGAGGAGGAGGAGAGGAATACACACAACATGCTAACACACAGGGAGGAGGAGGAGGAGGAATACACACAACATGAGGAGGGAGGAAGAGAGGAATACACACAACATGCTAACACACAGGGAGGAGGAGGAGAGGAATACACACAACATGCTAACACACAGGGAGGAGGAGGAGAGGAATACACACAACATGCTAACACACAGGGAGGAGGAGGAGGAGGAGGAGAGGAATACACACAACATGCTAACACACAGGAGGAGGAGGAGGAAGAGAGGAATACACACAACATGCTAACACACAGGAGAGGAGGAGAGGAGGAGGAGGGAGGAGAGGAATACACACAACATGCTAACACACAGGGAGGAGGAGGAGGAGGAGAGAGGAATACACACAACATGCTAACACACAGGGAGGAGGAGGAGGAGGAGAATACACACAACATGAGGAGGAGAGGAATACACACAACATGCTAACACACAGAGGAGGAGAGAGGAATACACACAACATGCTAACACACAGGGAGGAGGAGAGGAATACACACAACATGCTAACACACAGGGAGGAGGAGGAGGAAGAAAGGAATACACACAACATGCTAACACACAGGGAGGAGGAGGAGGAAGAGAGGAATACACACAACATGCTAACACACAGGAGGAGGAGAGGAATACACACAACATGCTAACACACAGGGAGGAGGAGGAGGAAGAGAGGAATACACACAACATGCTAACACACAGGGAGGAGGAGGAGGAGAGGAATACACACAACATGCTAACACACACAGGAGGAGGAGGAGGAGGAGGAGGAGGAGAGGAATACACACAACATGCTAACACACAGGGAGGAGGAGGAGAGGAATACACACAACATGCTAACACACAGGGGGAGGAGGAGGAGAGGAATACACACAACATGCTAACACACAGGGAGGAGGAGGAGGAAGAGAGGAATACACACAACATGCTAACACACAGGGAGGAGGAGGAGGAGGAGAGGAATACCCACAACATGCTAACACACAGGGAGGAGGAGGAGGAGGAGAGGAATACACACAACATGCTAACATACAGGGAGGAGGAGGAGGAGGAAGAAAGGAATACACACAACATGCTAACACACATGCTAACACACAGGAGGAGGAGGAGGAAGAGAGGAATACACACAACATGCTAACACACAGGGAGGAGGAGGAGGAGGAAGAGAGGAATACACACAACATGCTAACACACAGGGAGGAGGAGGAGGGAGGAAGAGAGGAATACACACAACATGCTAACACACAGGGAGGAGGAGGAGGAGGAGAGGAATACACACAACATGCTAACACACAGGGAGGAGGAGGAGGAGGGAGAGGAATACACACAACATGCTAACACACAGGGAGGAGGAGGAGGAAGAGAGGAATACACACAACATGCTAACACACAGGAGGAGGAGGAGGGAGGAAGAGAGGAATACACACAACATGCTAACACACAGGGAGGAGGAGGAGGATGAAGAGAGGAATACACACAACATGCTAACACACAGGGAGGAGGAGGAGGAGGAGAGGAATACCCACAACATGCTAACACACAGGGAGGAGGAGGAGAGGAATACACACAACATGCTAACATACAGGGAGGAGGAGGAGGAGGAGGAGGAGGAGGAGGAGGAGGAGGAGGAAGAAAGGAATACACACAACATGCTAACACACAGGGGGAGGAGGAGGAGGAGAGGAATACACACAACATGTTAACACACAGGGAGGAGGAGGAAGAGAGGAATACACACAACATGCTAAACACAGGGAGGGGAGGAGGAGAGGAATACACACAACATGCTAACACACAGGGAGGAGGAGGAGGAGGAGGAGGAGGAGGAGGAGGAGGAGGAGGGAGGGAGGAATACACACAACATGCTAACACACAGGGAGGAGGAGGAGGATGAGAGGAATACACACAACATGCTAACACACAGGGAGGAGGAGGAGGAGGAGAATACACACAACATGCTAACACACAGAAAGGAGGAGGAGGAGGAGGAGGAGGAGGAGGAGGAGAGGAATACACACAACATGCTAACACACAGGGAGGAGGAGGAGGATGAAGAGAGGAATACACACAACATGCTAACACACAGGGAGGAGGAGGAGGATGAAGAGAGGAATACACACAACATGCTAACACACAGGGAGGAGGAGGAGGAGGATGAGAATACACACAACATGCTAACACAGGAGGAGGAGGAGGAGGAGGAGGAGGAGGAGGATGAGGAATACACACAACATGCTAACACACAGGGAGGAGGAGGAGGAGAGGAATACACACAACATGCTAACACACAGGGAGGAGGAGGAGGAGGAGAGGAATACACACAACATGCTAACACACAGGGAGGAGGAGGAGGATGAAGAGAGGAATACATACAACATGCTAACACACAGGGAGGAGGAGGAGGATGAGAATACACACAACATGCTAACACACAGGGGAGCTGTCTGTGGCGTCTTTCATGGGTTCTCTGTATGTATCCTCCTAATTCTCCCTCTTTTCCCCCTCTTCTTTTCTGCCTGCTTCACTCCCTCCAATCTTTCTGCTTCATCTTTCTGCTTCATTCCCTTCATCTTTCTGCTTCACTCCCTCAATCTTTCTGCTTCACTCCCTCCATCTTTCTGCTTCACTCCCTCCATCTTTCTCCTTCACTCCCTCCATCTTTCTGCTTCACTCCCTCCATCTTTCTGCTTCACTCCCTCCATCTTTCTGCTTCACCCCCTCCATCTTTCTGCTTCATTCCCTTCATATTTCTGCTTCACTCCCTCAATCTTTCTGCTTCACTCCCTCCATCTTTCTGCTTCACTCCCGCCATCTTTCTGCTTCACTCCCTCCATGCATCTCCCTCACTTATATCCTTCTTCCATCCCCTCTTCCTCCTTCCTTCTCCCTCCATCGTTCTCTCTGCCTCTCCTTTTTCTCTCTCCATCCCCTCTCCCTGTTGTTTTCTCTCTCTGTGTGTATCCTGTCTTTTGTGTGTGTCTGTGTTGTGGTAGCTCCACACCCAGAGCCAGTCTTTGTCTGTTGGATACCCAGAGGGAAGGGCCCTCCCTGGTTTCCTCTCCCCAGAATAGGCCCTCACCCCGGGGGCTAACCAGGTATTACTGAGGCACAGGAGGAGCTGGGAGGTGTGTGTGTGTGTGTGTGTGTGTGTGTGTGTACATTGACCTTGAGGTGAACCCAACCCTTAGTCCACTTGTTCCTGTCTCACCCGTCCCCCCTCTTCCCCCATCACTCTCGCTCTCACTCACTCACACATGCACACACCCACACCCTCCTGTGTGTTATTTCTGAGTAGGGTGGAAGCTTCTATAAAACATGCACTGGGGAAAACCCATAGTACGGAGGAAAACAACTAAGATTTTCAATGACGTACTTTCATTTTGTGTTGTTTCAGTAAACATTAGTTAGTTTTTTGTTACTTTTCGATTTTTGGGGGGAGTAAAAATGTATTCCCATTCATATTCCAATTTTGCTAGACCCCTAAACCATAACCCTAACCACCAACCCCTAAGCCTTAACCCTAACCACAAACCCCTAAACCTTAACCCTAACCACAAACCCCTAAACCTTAACCCTAACCACAAACCCCTAAACCTTAACCCTAACCACAAACCCCTAAACCATAACCCTAACCACCAACCCCTAAACCTAACCCTTTTACTCTTCAGGACATGCAAAATGTCCCGACTTTCCTATCTTCTGAGGACATTCTGGTCACTTGTCAGGACATTCTGGTGACATGTCAGGACATTCTGGTGACTTGTCAGGACATTCTGTTGACTTCTCAGGACATTCTGGTGACTTGTCAGGACATTCTGGTGACTTGTCAGGACATTCTGGTGACTTGTCAGGACATTCTGGTGACTTGTCAGGACATTCTGGTGACTTGTCAGGACATTCTGGTGACTTGTCAGGACATTCTGGTAACTCGATCACTGCCTCATTGCCTGCGTCCGTAATGGGTCTGCGGTCAAACGACCATCACTGTCAAAAGCTCCCTAAAACACATCAGCGAGCAGGCCTTTCTAATCTACCTGGCCCGGGTATCCTGGAAGGATATTGACCTCATCCCGTAAGTAGAGGATGCCTGGTTATTCTTTAAAAGTGTTTTCCTCACCATCTTAAATAAGTATGCCCCATTAAAAAAAAATAGAATTAAGATCAGATATAGCCCTTGGTTCTTTCCAGACTTGACTGCCCTTGACCAGCACAAAAACATCCTGTGGCATACTGCATTAGCATCGAATAGCCCCCCGCGATATGCAGCTTTTCAGGGAAGTTAGGAACCAATATACACAGTCAGTTCAGAAAGCAAAGGCTAGCTTTTTCAAACAGAAATCTGCATCCTGTAGCACAAATTCCAAAAGAATTTGGGACACTGTAAAGTCCTTGGAGAATAAGAGCACCTCCTCCCAGCTGCCCACTGCACTGATGCTAGGAAACACTGTCACCACTGATAAATCCACTATAATTGAGAATTTCAAAAAGCATTTTTCTACAGCTGGCCATGCTTTCCACCTGGCTAACCCTACCCCGGCCAACAGCTCTGCACCCACCGCAGCAACTTTCCCAAGCCTCCACCCCCGCTTCTCCTTCACCCAAATCCAGAAAGCTGATGTTCTGAAAGAGCTGCAAAATCTGGACCCCTACAAATCAGCTGGTATACCCTGCCTTTATAAAGTCTTTGAAAGCCAAGATAACAAACAGATCACCGACCATTTCGAATCCCACCGTACCTTCTCTGCTATGCAATCTGGTTTCCCCAGCTGGTCATGGGTGCACCTCAAGCACGCTCAAGGTCCTAAAGGATATCATAACCGCCATCGACGAAAGACAGTACTGTGCAGCTGTCTTCATCGACCTGGCCAAGGCTTTCAACTCTGGCAAACACAGCATTCTTATTGGCAGACTCAACAGCCTTGGTTTCTCAAATGACTACCTCGCCTGGTTCACCAACTACTTCTCAGATAGAGTTCAGTGTGTCAAATCGGAGGGCCTGTTGTCCGGACCTCTGGCAGTCTCTATGGGGGTGCCACAGGGTTCAATTCTCGGGCCGACTCTTTTCTCTGTATATATCAATGATGTCGCTCTTGCTGCTGGTGATTCTCTGATCCACCTCTACGCAGACGACACCATTCTGTATACTTCTGTCCTTTCTTTGGACACTGTGTTAACAACCCTCCAGACGAGCTTCAATGCCATTCAACTCTCCTTCCGTGGCCTCCAACTGCTCTTCAATGCTAGTAAAACTAAATGCATGCTCTTCAACAGATCGCTGTCCGCCCGACTAGCATCACTACAATGGACGGTTCTGACTTAGAATATGTGGACAACTACAAATACCTAGGTGTCTGGTTAGACTGCAAACTCTCCTTCTAGACTCACATTAAGCATCTCCAATCCAAAATTAAATCTAGAATCGGCTTCCTATTTCGCAAAAAAAGCCTCTTTCACTCATACTGCTAAACATACCCTCGTAAAACTGACTATCCTACCGATCCTTGACTTCGGCGATGTCATTTACAAAATAGCCTCCAACACTCTACTTAGCAAATTGGAAGTAGTCTATCACCATGCCATCCGTTTTGTTACCAAAGCCCCATATACTACCCACCACTGCAACCTGTATGCTCTCGTTGGCAAGCCCTCGCTTCATATTTGTCGCCAAATCCACTGGCTCCAGGTCATCTATAAGTCTTTGCTTGGTGAAGCCCTACCGTATCTCAGCTCACTCCTGTAGGTATATGTCACTGGTCATCCCCAAAGCCAACTCCTCCTTTGGCCGCCTTTCCTTCCAGTTCTCTGCTGCCAATGACTGGAACGAAATGCAAACATCACTGAAGCTGGAGCCTTATATCTCCCTCACGAACTTTAAGCATCAGCTATCAGAGCAGCTTACCGATCACTGCACCTGTACACAGCCCATCTGTAAATAGCCCATCCAACTACCCCATCCCCATATTGTTATTTATTTTTGCTCTTTTGCACCTCAGTATCTCTACTCGCACACCATCATCTGCACATCTATCACTCCAGTGTTAATGCTATATTGTAATTATTTTGCCACTATGGCCTATTTATTGCCTTACCTCCCTAATCTTACTACATTTGCACACACTGTATATTGATTTTTCTATTGTGTTATTGACTACATGTATTTTTCCCATGTGTAACTCTGTGTTGTTTGTGTCGCACTGCTTGGTTTTATCTTGGTCAGGTCGCAGTTGTAAATGAGAACTTGTTCTCAACTCTACCTAGTTAAATATAGTTTAAATAAAATTTAAAAAAATGTCATTCTGGTCCTGACAAGATAGGAAAACAAGTCCATAAACAGCATTGTATCTGTTAGCTCTCCTCACATTATGCTAACGGTACGGTAGCTACTGTGGCGTTCTCCTCTTGAACGGTAACATGTGCCGTGTCTCCCGGCGCTGTTAAACGGTTCAAATGGTGATGAACGGGAGCGCCAGCCGGTCATGACAGCTGTCTTAATTAGCGTTTAGCGAGGCACAGGAGCGTGAAGATACTGTTTACCCGTATAATTTACTGTGATTGAGTAGGTAACGGGCCTTGTGTGTGTCGGTGGGAGTTTGTTTGTGGTAATGAGGTGTGTGTGTGTGTGTGTGTGGGAGGAGAGGCAACATCAAAACAGTCATTACCCAGAGATGCTCATTAAGAAGAGGAGGTTCGTTAGGCAGGGCAGTTCTTTAAGGAAGAGAGAACAGACTCGGCTGTTGTCTTCAGAAGAGACTCACTATCCACTCCCCTCTCATTAGGTATTATTAGTTTCACTTTTAATGTCACAAGTACAGTGAAATACCTTTAATGCTCAGCTCTAACCCCAACTATGCAGTAATCAATAACAATGTCATACTGAGAAATACAAGGTAGAACAAAAGCTCACAGATATAAAAAGAACTAAGATCAAGTAAGTAAGAATACTATATACAGGGTCAGTTCCAGTACCATATTTATAATGTTCAGGGATACTGGATCTATAGAGGTAGATATGTATAGGGGTAAACATACTATATACAGGGTCAGTACCATATTATAATGTACAGGGATACTGGATCCATAGAGGTAGATATGTATAGGGGTAAACATACTATATACAGGGTCAGTTCAAGTACCATATTATAATGTACAGGGATACTGGATCCATAGAGGTAGATATGTATAGGGGTAAACATACTATATACAGGGTCAGTTCCAGTACCATATTTATAATGTTCAGGGATACTGGATCTGTAGAGGTAGATATGTATAGGGGTAAACATACTATATACAGGGTCAGTACCATATTATAATGTACAGGGATACTGGATCTATAGAGGTAGATATGTATAGGGGTAAACATACTATATACAGGGTCAGTACCATATTATAATGTACAGGGATACTGGATCTATAGAGGTAGATATGTATAGTGGTAAACATACTATATACAGGGTCAGTTCCATATTATAATGTACAGGGATACTGGATCTATAGAGGTAGATATGTATAGGGGTAAACGTGCTTGAGTGTGTAGAGTCCTGTGAGTGTGTCGAGTCCTGTGAGTGTGTCGAGTCCTGTGAGTGTGTCGAGTCCTGTGAGTGTGTCGAGTCCTGTGAGTGTGTCGAGTCCTGTGAGTGTGTAGAGTCCTGTGAGTGTGTCGAGTCCTGTGAGTGTGTCGAGTCCTGTGAGTGTGTCGAGTCCTGTGAGTGTGTCGAGTCCTGTGAGTGTGTCGAGTCCTGTGAGTGTGTCGACTCCTGTGAGTGTGTCGAGTCCTGTGAGTGTGTAGAGTCCTGTGAGTGTGTCGAGTCCTGTGAGTGTGTAGAGTCCTGTGAGTGTGTCGAGTCCTGTGAGTGTGTCGAGTCCTGTGAGTGTGTCGAGTCCTGTGAGTGTGTCGAGTCCTGTGAGTGTGCATAAAATTACAATTAAATACAAGAATACAAATAAGTAAAATACAAGAGTCAACTCAGATAGTCTGGTAGCCATTATGTTAGATATTCAGCAGTCTTATGGCTTGGGGGTAGAAGCTGTTCAGGGTCCTGTTGGTTCCAGACTTGGTGCATCGGTACAGCTTGCCGTGTGGGAGCAGAGAGAACAGTCTATGTCTTGGATGGCTGGAGTCTTTAACAATTTACCGGGCCTTCCTTTCACACTGCCTGATATAGAGGTCCTGAATGGCAGGGACCTGGGCCCCTGTGATGTACTGGGCTGTATTACACACTATGTAGGGAATAGGACCCTGGTCTAAAGTAGTGCGCTGTACAGGGAATAGGGCCTTTTCTAAAGTAGTGCACTATATAGGGAATAGGACCCTGGTCTAAAGTAGTTACACTATGTAGGGAATAGGGCCCTGTTCTAAAGTAGTGCACTATATAGGGAATAGGGTACCATTTGGAACACATGCAGAGTCATTGAGAACACTAGATCATTATGACACGTCACTGTCCAGCTACAGACATGTCTAGAAGCACAGAGACGTGGTATTGTAGGTGGGACAAAATCACTACACACAATACTGCTACACTGATACCATCACATACATCTCTGTCTCTACACGCGCCTCTGTCTCTACAGGCATCTCAATTCAATTGAATAGACTTTAGAGACATAGAACATAAGAGCTTACACCTCTCTACATGTCTCTTGCTGGACAGTCTGGATGATGATCCATCTCTCTGAAACACTGTCCTGACAGTCTGGGTGATGATCCAGCTCTCTGAAACACTGTCCTGACAGTCTGGATGATGATCCAGCTCTCTGAAACACTGTCCTGACAGTCTGGATGATGATCCAGCTCTCTGAAACACTGTCCTGACAGTCTGGATGATGATCCAGCTCTCTGAAACACTGTCCTGACAGTCTGGATGATGATCCAGCTCTCTGAAACACTGTCCTGACAGTCTGGATGATGATCCAGCTCTCTGAAACACTGTCCTGACAGTCTGGATGATGATCCAGCTCTCTGAAACTCTGTCCTGACAGTCTGGATGATGATGATCCAGCTCTCTGAAACACTGTCCTGACAGTCTGGATGATGATCTAGCTCTCTGAAACACTGTCCTGACAGTCTGGATGATGATCCAGCTCTCTGAAACTCTGTCCTGACAGTCTGGGTGATGATCCAGCTCTCTGAAACACTGTCCTGACAGTCTGGGTGATGATCCAGCTCTCTGAAACACTGTCCTGACAGTCTGGATGATGATCCATCTCTCTGAAACACTGTCCTGACAGTCTGGATGATGATCCATCTCTCTGAAACTCTGTCCTGACAGTCTGGATGATGATCCATCTCTCTGAAACACTGTCCTGACAGTCTGGGTGATGATCCAGCTCTCTGAAACACTGTCCTGACAGTCTGGATGATGATCCAGCTCTCTGAAACACTCCTGACAGTCTGGATGATGATCCATCTCTCTGAAACTCTGTCCTGACAGTCTGGATGATGATCCAGCTCTCTGAAACACTTCCTGACAGTCTGGATGATGATGATCCAGCTCTCTGAAACACTTCCTGACAGTCTGGATGATGATCCAGCTCTCTGAAACACTGTCCTGACAGTCTGGATGATGATCTAGCTCTCTGAAACACTGTCCTGACAGTCTGGATGATGATCCAGCTCTCTGAAACACTGTCCTGACAGTCTGGATGATGATCCATCTCTCTGAAACACTGTCCTGACAGTCTGGATGATGATCCAGCTCTCTGAAACACTGTCCTGACAGTCTGGATGATGATCCAGCTCTCTGAAACACTGTCCTGACAGTCTGGATGATGATCCAGCTCTCTGAAACACTGTCCTGACAGTCTGGGTGATGATCCAGCTCTCTGAAACACTGTCCTGACAGTCTGGATGATGATCCATCTCTCTGAAACACTGTCCTGACAGTCTGGATGATGATCCATCTCTCTGAAACACTGTCCTGACAGTCTGGATGAGGATCCAGCTCTCTGAAACACTGTCCTGACAGTCTGGATGATGATCCAGCTCTCTGAAACACTATCCTGACAGTCTGGGGGAGACCAACATGGAAATGTCAACAGAACACTCAACTGTCACATTGACAGTGACACACACAGTGTGTTCTTCTGAGTTGGAGTGTGAAACATATGATGATCTAGCTCTTTGAATGTCTCTCTGCGTCTCAAATGGCACCCTAGTCCCTTTATAGTGCACTATAGTACCCATGGTAAAAAAAGCAGTGCACTACGAAGGGAATGGGGTAACATTTAGGATGTGAATGCCTGCTGTGACGTTCTGCTGACGAGTGGAATGGTCCTGGGCTTTGTAATGGGATTCTGCTGGGCTGGACAGAGAGATCTGTTCTCAAACTACTGGGTTAGAAGAGCAGGCAGGGTTCAACCATCCATCGCACGCGCACACACCTACGCACACGCACACACCTACGCACACACACACCAAATGAACATTGAGAATTTGGACAACATGAGGAAGTCCCCTGGTTGATAATAGTGTATCGAATATCTCTGTGTTTTTGTTAGTGTGGGTGAGTAGAGCTGTGGGCTGCAGCAACAATAGCACCCTATGCCCTATAGTGTACTAGTTTTGAGGAGGGCCCATGGGGCTCTGGTAAAAGAAGTGCACTATATTGGGAATAGCCATGATCATTCCCTTCTATCTGAACCCTGTCCATGTTATTACACAGCCTTTACTCACTCTGGTTCAAGGGTCATACAGGGGAGACTTCTGGAACCTCCTGTTATGTCCTTCCAGAGTAAACAGACAGACAGACAGAGACAGGCAGACAGGCGAAGCTGTGTTGGCCTGGGGAGTTGAGGGTTGAAAGAATGGAGGAAAACAAGTGAAAAGCCCCTCAGATGTAATGGTTCAGTGTTATTTGGCTGGGAGATGAAGGGAGAGACAAAGAGGGTGAGAGTGATGAGTCCAGTTGGAAAATGGACACATTTCCTTTTCTAGTGTAAATATGTCTGGGTTTGGTGTGCTGGTTTGGGCCGGAAGGGAAAGGCAAGAAGAGAGAGAGAGAGATTAAACACTCACACTATTTATCTCTCTCTCAAACACCATTTATCTCTCTCTCACACACACTTTTTTTCACTCACACACTCCCAGACTGACCCCATGTATCAGAGGATGTGTTTTGTGTAATGTGTGGACAGACATCCCAAAGCCAACTTCTCATATCCTTCAGCAAACACAATATCAACCAGACAATACCAGACAAATATTAGAGAAAAAGACAGCAAAGAGATTCCAGACAGACTCAGCTTGCTCTCGCTCTCTCTCTCTATCTCTGTCTCGTTCTCTCTCTCTTTCTCTGTCTCGCTCTCTCTTTCTCTGTCTCTGTCTCGCTCTCTCTCTGTCTCTGTCTCTGTCTCGCTCTCTCTTTCTCTGTCTCTGTCTCGCTCTCTCTCTCTCTTTCTCTGTCTCGCTCTCTCTCTGTCTCCCTCTTTCTCTCTCGCTCTCTCTGTTTCTCTCTCGCTCCCTATCTCTCGCTTTCTCTCTCTTTCTCTCGCTCTTTCTCTCTCTTTTTCTCTTTCTCATCTCTCATCTCTCATGTGGATTCTCCTTTTACCCCACCCCCTCCTTCTCTTTCCCGTTCTCCTCTCTCCCCTCTGGGGTTTTCAATTACCAGTTCTGGTTTTGGGGTGTCTGTGTCATTTGCAGAGAAACTAAGGAAGACAGAGGGGAGGGGAAAAGAGGGATGAGACATACCCACACCAGAGACTGCACAGGAGATGGGGAGAGAGGGAGGGAGAGAGAAAAGAGATAGACCACAAGAAGACAAACTGACAATGTAAGCTGTCAGGCTCATTGACTTGTTGTTACCGTGATAACACATCTCCTAAACCATCAGCACTGGGGGTCACACCCTTTCCAAGGTTCAGCTGGGTGTGTGTGTGTGTGTGTGTGTGTGTGTGTGTGTGTGTGTGTGTGTGTGTGTGTGTGTGTGTGTGTGTGTGTGTGTGTGTGTGTGTGTGTGCATTTACACTGTGTATGTACAGTATGTGTGCATTTACATGTGTATATATTTGTGGATGGGCAGTATGTACTGTATGTATGTGTATATATTTGTGGATGTGCAGTATGTATGTGTGTATGTCTTTGTGGATGTGCAGTATGTACTGTATGTATGTGTGTATGTCTTTGTATGTGTAGTATGTACTGTATGTATGTGTGTATGTCTTTGTATGTGTAGTATGTACTGTATGTATGTGTGTATATATTTGTGGATGTGCAGTATGTACTGTATGTATGTGTATATATTTGTGGATGTGCAGTATGTACTGTATGTATGTGTGTATATATTTGTGGATGTGCAGTATGTACTGTATGTATGTATTTGTGGATGTGCAGTATGTACTGTATGTATGTGTATATATTTGTGGATGTGCAGTATGTACTGTATGTATGTGTGTATATATTTGTGGATGTATGTACTGTATGTGTGTATATATTTGTGGATGTGCAGTATGTACTGTATTTATGTGTGTATATATTTGTGGATGGGCAGTATGTACTGTATGTATGTGTGTATATATTTGTGGATGTGCAGTATGTACTGTATGTATGTGTGTATATATTTGTGGATGTGCAGTATGTACTGTATGTATGTGTGTATATATTTGTGGATGTGCAGTATGTACTGTATGTGTGTATATATTTGTGGATGTGCGATATGTACTGTATGTCTGTATATATTTGTGGATGTGCAGTATGTACTGTATGTGTGTATATATTTGTGGATGTGCCTGCAGGCTCCTTTGAATGTTTAACAACAATGTCCCAAATGACACCCTGTCCCCTTTCCAGTTTACTGCTATGGGCCCTGGTCAAAAGAAATGCACTCTAAAGGGAGTAGGAAACCATTTGAGCCACCGCCTGTGTGTGTGAGACTAATGTTTTGCATGTGTGTGGTGTGTGTTCTGTTCCTTTGAACGTGTTCTAGTTCGGTTCCAGTCTGTCCATGTGAATTCACTCTGACTGAAACTCTGTAGACTCCAGCCACCCCAGTCATAGACTGTTCTCTCTGCTACCGCACGACAAGAGGTACCGGAGCGCCAAGTCTAGGTCCAAGAGGCTTCTTAACAGCTTCTACCCCCAAGCCATAAGGGAGGACAGGGAGGGGAGAGAGGGAGGGAGGGCAGGGAGGAGGAGAGGGAGGGAGGACAGGGAGGAGGAGAGGGAGGGAGGACAGGGAGGAGAGGGAGGACAGGGAGGAGGAGAGGGAGGGAGGACAGGGAGGAGAAGAGGGAGGACAGGGAGGGGGGAGAGGGAGGGAGGGAGGGAGGACAGGGAGGAGGAGGGAGGAGGAGAGGGAGGGAGGACAGGGAGGAGGACGGGGAGAAGGAGAGGGAGGACAGGGAGAAGGAGAGGGAGGAAAGGGAGGAGGAGAGGGAGGGAGGACAGGGAGGAGGAGGAGAGGGAGGGCGGGCAGGGAGAGGGAGGGAGGGCAGGGGAGGGGGGAGAGGGAGGGCAGGGAGGGAGGATGGAGGGAGGGCAGGGAGGAGGAGAGGGAGGGAGGGGGAGAGGGAGGACAGGGAGGGAGGGAGGGGGAGGGGGAGAAGGAGAGGGAGGACAGGGAGAAGGAGAGGGAGGACAGGGAGAAGGAGAGGAGGACAGGGAGGAGGAGAGGGAGGGAGGACAGGAGGGAGGAGGACAGGGAGGAGGAGGAGAGGGAGGGCAGGGAGGAGGAGGAGAGGGAGGGCGGGCAGGGAGAGGGAGGGAGGGCAGGGAGGGGGAGAAGGAGGGCAGGGAGGGAGGATGGAGGGAGGGCAGGGGGAGGGAGGGGAGGGAGGGAGGGAGGGGGAGAGGGAGGACAGGGAGGGAGGGAGGATAGGGAGGAGGAGAGGGAGGGAGGATAGGGAGAGGGAGGAGAGGGAGGGAGGACAGGGAGGAGGATAGGGAGGAGGAGAGGGAGGGAGGAGAGGGAGGGAGGACAGGGAGGAGGAGAGGGAGGGAGGACAGGGAGGGGGGGAGGGAGAGGAGGGAGGGGGAGGGAGGACAGGGAGGGAGAGGGAGGGAGGACAGGGAGGACAGGGAGGGAGGGAGAGGGAGGGAGGGAGGGAGGGAGGGAGGGAGGGAGGGAGGGAGGGAGGGAGGGGAGGGAGGGGGAGGGAGGGAGGGAGGGCGTTCTTCAATGACCACAACAGTATTAGAAGCTGTCAGAAGCTCTTGATCTGCTATTGAAATTATTGTTGATTTCCCACTCACACACACACACACGCGCGCGCGCACGCACGGATGTTCACCAACCTTCACACCCCCACACAGTATACAGACACTGTGAGTCACACACACACACACACGCATGGATGCACACACAGAGAGAACACAGCTGGTGATGAGGTCCCCTAATGCCTTGTGGAACTAAAGGAAATGGGTGTGAATGTATTTAAATCAGTAGTTAAAGCAGGGAGACTGTAGCAGTAGGTTGATGTTATCATTCAGCTCTGTTAGAAGATCAATGATACAATGTCTGAATGGAGAACTGTCTGGTCTGGTCTGGTCTGGTCTGGTCTGGTCTGTCCTGTCCGGTCTGTCCTGTCCGGTCTGGTCTGTCCTGTCTGGTCTGGTCTGATCTGGTCTGGTCTGTCCTGTCTGGTCTGGTCTGGTCTGGTCTGGTCTGGTCTGTCCTGTCCGGTCTGGTCTGGTCTGTCCGGTCTGTCCTGTCCTGTCCTGTCCTGTCCTGTCTCTGAGGAGTAATGACATTCTTTCACTTTCTCCCCATTTTTCTCTCTCTCATATTTAATGGTCTTTATTAGCACGGGAAACATATGTTTCCTTTGCCAAAGCAAATGGAATAGACAATAAACCATCAGTAAACACTACACTCTACTGTAGCAGTTACACAAGCCTTTTAGAGAATAGACAATAAACCATCAGTAAACACTACACTCTACTGTAGCAGTTACACAAGCCTTTTAGAGAATAGACAATAAACCATCAGTAAACACTACACTCTACTGTAGCAGTTACACACTGTAGCAGTTACACAAGCCTTTAGAGAATAGACAATAAACCATCAGTAAACACTACACTCTACTGTAGCAGTTACACAAGCCTTTTAGAGAATAGACAATAAACCATCAGTAAACACTACACTCTACTGTAGCAGTTACACAAGCCTTTTAGAGAATAGACAATAAACCATCAGTAAACACTACACTCTACTGTAGCAGTTACACAAGCCTTTTAGAGAATAGACAATAAACCATCAGTAAACACTACACTCTACTGTAGCAGTTACACAAGCCTTTTAGAGAATAGACAATAAACCATCAGTAAACACTACACTCTACTGTAGCAGTTACACAAGCCTTTTAGAGAATAGACAATAAACCATCAGTAAACACTACACTCTACTGTAGCAGTTACACAAGCCTTTTAGAGAATAGACAATAAACCATCAGTAAACACTACACTCTACTGTAGCAGTTACACAAGCCTTTTAGAGAATAGACAATAAACCATCAGTAAACACTACACTCTAGCAGTTACACAAGCCTTTTAGAGAATAGACAATAAACCATCAGTAAACACTACACTCTACTGTAGCAGTTACACAAGCCTTTTAGAGAATAGACAATAAACCATCAGTAAACACTACACTCTACTGTAGCAGTTAGACACAAGTAAACCTCTTTAGAGAATAGACAATAAACCATCAGTAAACAACACTACACAGTAGACAATAAACCATCAGTAAACACTACACAGTTACCTTTAGAGAAGCAGCCTTTTACACAATAAACCATCAGCCTTTTACACAAGAGAATAGACAATAAACCATCAGTAAACACTACACAGTAAACACTACACTCTACTGTAGCAGTTACACAAGCCTACACAAGCCTGACAATAAACCATCAGTAAACACAGTTAGAGAATAGACAATAAACCATCACAGTAGCAGTTACACCTAGACAATAAACCATCAGTAAACACTACACTTTAGCAGTTACACAAGCCTTTTAGAGAATAGACAATAAACCATCAGTAAACACTACACTCTACTGTAGCAGTTACACAAGCCTTTTAGAGAATAGACAATAAACCATCAGTAAACACTACACTCTACTGTAGCAGTTACACAAGCCTTTAGAGAATAGACAATAAACCATCAGTAAACACTACACTCTACTGTAGCAGTTACACAAGCCTTTTAGAGAATAGACAATAAACCATCAGTAAACACTACACTCTACTGTAGCAGTTACACAAGCCTTTTAGAGAATAGACAATAAACCATCAGTAAACACTACACTCTACTGTAGCAGTTACACAAGCCTTTTAGAGAATAGACAATAAACCATCAGTAAACACTACACTCTACTGTAGCAGTTACACAAGCCTTTTAGAGAATAGACAATAAACCATCAGTAAACACTACACTCTACTGTAGCAGTTACACAAGCCTTTTAGAGAATAGACAATAAACCATCAGTAAACACTACACTCTACTGTAGCAGTTACACAAGCCTTTTAGAGAATAGACAATAAACCATCAGTAAACACTACACTCTACTGTAGCAGTTACACAAGCCAGAATAGACAATAAACCATCAGTAAACCTACACTCTACTGTAGCAGTTACACAAGAGAATAGACAATAAACCATCAGTAAACACTACACTCTACTGTAGCAGTTACACAAGCCTTTTAGAGAATAGACAATAAACCATCAGTAAACACTACACTCTACTGTAGCAGTTACACAAGCCTTTTAGAGAATAGACAATAAACCATCAGTAAACACTACACTCTACTGTAGCAGTTACACAAGCCTTTAGAGAATAGACAATAAACCATCAGTAAACACTACACTCTACTGTAGCAGTTACACAAGCCTTTTAGAGAATAGACAATAAACCATCAGTAAACACTACACTCTACTGAATAGCAGTTACACAAGCCTTTTAGAGAATAGACAATAAACCATCAGTAAACACTACACTCTACTGTAGCAGTTACACAAGCCTTTTAGAGAATAGACAATAAACCATCAGTAAACACTACACTCTACTGTAGCAGTTACACAAGCCTTTAGAGAATAGACAATAAACCATCAGTAAACACTACACTCTACTGTAGCAGTTACACAAGCCTTTTACACAAGAGAATAGACAATAAACCATCAGTAAACACTACACTCTACTGTAGCAGTTACACAAGCCTTTTAGAGAATAGACAATAAACCATCAGTAAACACTACACTCTACTGTAGCAGTTACACAAGCCTTTTAGAGAATAGACAATAAACCATCAGTAAACACTACACTCTACTGTAGCAGTTACACAAGCCTTTTAGAGAATAGACAATAAACCATCAGTAAACACTACACTCTACTGTAGCAGTTACACAAGCCTAAACACTTTAGAGAATAGACAATAAACCATCAGTAAACACTACACTCTACTGTAGCAGTTACACAAGCCTTTTAGAGAATAGACAATAAACCATCAGTAAACACTACACTCTACTGTAGCAGTTACACAAGCCTTTTAGAGAATAGACAATAAACCATCAGTAAACACTACACTCTACTGTAGCAGTTACACAAGCCTTTTAGAGAATAGACAATAAACCATCAGTAAACACTACACTCTACTGTAGCAGTTACACAAGCCTTTTAGAGAATAGACAATAAACCATCAGTAAACACTACACTCTACTGTAGCAGTTACACAAGCCTTTTAGAGAATAGACAATAAACCATCAGTAAACACTACACTCTACTGTAGCAGTTACACAAGCCTTTTAGAGAATAGACAATAAACCATCAGTAAACACTACACTCTACTGTAGCAGTTACACAAGCCTTTTAAGAGAATAGACATTGACCTTTCAAACGTTATATAATTGTCGTTGTAACAATGTGCAAGTAGCTGAAGTATGAAAGGGGAGATAAATAAACAGATAAGTACAGGTTGTATTCACCATGTTGTTTGTGCTCCACTGGTTTCCCTTTTCTCATGGCAACGGGCCACACATCTCACTGCTGTAATTGCACACTGCGGTATTTCTCCTAACAAATATGGGAGTTTATCAATGCTGGATTTGTTTTCAGTCTTTGTGGGTCTGTGTGTTCTGTGGGAAACATGAGTCTGTGGTCATTCATTTGGCAGGAGGTTAAACTTACCCCTGTAAATGTACAGCATTATACTGGCCCCACAGTGGTCATTCATTTGGCAGGAGGTTAAACTTACCCCTGTAAATGTACAGCATTATACTGGCCCCACAGTGGTCATTCATTTGGCAGGAGGTTAAACTTACCCCTGTAAATGTACAGCATTATACGGCCCCACAGTGGTCATTCATTTGGCAGGAGGTTAAAATTACCCCTGTAAATGGTCAGCAGCATTATACTGGCCCCACAGTGGTCATTCATTTAGCAGGAGGTTAAACTTACCCCTGTAAATGTACAGCATTATACTGGCCCCACAGTGGTCATTCATTTGGCAGGAGGTTAAAATTACCCCTGTAAATGGTCAGCAGCATTATACTGGCCCCACAGTGGTCATTCATTTGGCAGGAGGTTAAACTTACCCCTGTAAATGGTCAGCAGCATTATACTGGCCCCACAGTGGCCATTCATTTAGCAGGAGGTTAGGAAGTGCACACGGTTAAACTTACCCCTGTAAATGTACAGCATTATTATACTGGCCCCACAGTGGTCATTCATTTGGCAGGAGGTTAGGAAGTGCACACGGTTAAACTTACCCCTGTAAATGTACAGCATTATTATACTGGCCCCACAGTGGTCATTCATTTAGCAGGAGGTTAGGAAGTGCACACGTTAAACTTACCCCTGTAAATGTACAGCATTATACTGGCCCCACAGTGGCCATTCATTTGGCAGGAGGTTAAACTTACCCCTGTAAATGTACAGCATTGCCCCACAGTGGTCATTCATTTGGCAGGAGGTTAAACTTACCCCTGTAAATGTACAGCAGCATTATACTGGCCCCACAGTGGTCATTCATTTAGCAGGAGGTTAGGAAGTGCACACGGTTAAACTTACCCCTGTAAATGTACAGCATTATACTGGCCCCACAGTGGTCATTCATTTGGCAGGAGGTTAGGAAGTGCATTCATTTGGCAGGAGGTTAAACTTACCCCTGTAAATGTACAGCATTATACTGGCCCCACAGTGGTCATTCATTTGGCAGGAGGTTAAACTTACCCCTGTAAATGTACAGCATTATACTGGCCCCACAGTGGTCATTCATTTGGCAGGAGGTTAAACTTACCCCTGTAAATGTACAGCATTATACTGGCCCCACAGTGGTCATTCATTTAGCAGGAGGTTAAACTTACCCCTGTAAATGTACAGCATTATACTGGCCCCACAGTGGTCATTCATTTAGCAGGAGGTTAGGAAGTGCACACGGTTAAACTTACCCCTGTAAATGTACAGCATTATATTGGCCCCACAGTGGCCAGCTTAAGACTGTCATTTTCCTTTACAGCAGAGATCCTGTAATATGTTTTACAGATGTATTTTCCTTACTGTAAACACATATCACAGCATCCTTGCTGTAATGTTTTACAGTAAGGAAAACAGTACTGTAAAGCAAAATGACTGACGATCTTCTTTGCTTTCCTTCGACACCTGGTGTTGTACAGTCGGTGTCCTGGAGGGCAGGCAGTGTGCAGCCAGTGGTGCGTTCGGCTGCGCGTATCGCCCTCTGAAGTACCTTGCGGTGCGCGGCGGCGGAGTTGCCGTACCAGGCTGTGATGCAGCCCCATCTATGATCAGGGGTTCAGAGGTGGGGGAACATACGGGACAGTTTGGGCCGGAGAGCATCCAGAAGAGAGAAGTCAGCGCAGCATCAGATGTTCCTCACGGGGCTCCGTAAACAAACCTCCAGTCTGATTGGTCAGCTCTTCTCAACCCCAGGACAAGCATAGAAAAGAACGAATATGATGAGAGACAGAGAGCGTCAGGGTTGTTACTCTGTGGGTAAAGAGACATGGGACAAGACACATGTTGAGCTGGTGGCGTGTGTGTGTGTACTGACCTCACTAGAGGTCTTCATTCAAACTCAGTGGGCTCCTGGAAGAAAGGGGCAAGGTAGGGGTTGAGGACAAACAGCTGGCTTCCTCTGGGTCACCTTGTCATGCAGTTTGGGTTGATTTGAACCAACTGCATATATCCAGTGCATTCAGAAAGTATTCAGACCCCTTGACTTTTTCCACATTTTGTTACATTACAGCCTTACTCTAAAATTGATTAAATCGTTTTTTCCCCCTCATCAATCTACACTCAATGACCCATAACGGCAAAGCAAAAACAGTTTTAAACAAGTTTATTAAACATACAAACTGAAATATTACATGTACATAAGTATTCAGACCCTTTACTCAGTAAGCACCTTTGGCAGCGATTACAGTCTTGAGTCTTCTTGGGTATGACGCTACAAGCTTGGCACACCTGTATTTGGGGAGTTTCTCTCATTCTTCTCTACAGATCCTCTCAAGCTATGTCAGGTTGGATGTGGAGTGTCGCTGCACAGCTATTTTCAGGTCTCTCCAGAGAGGTTTGATCGGGTTTAAGTTCTGGCTCTGGCTGGGCCACTCAAGGACATTCAGAGACTTGTCCCGAAGCCACTCCTGCGTTGTCTTGGCTGTGTGCTTAAGGTCGTTGTCTTGTTGGAAGGTGATGCGTGCTCTGGAGCAGGCTTTCATCACGGATATATCTGTACTTTGTTCCGTTTATCTTTCCCTCCATCCTGACTAGTCTCCCAGTCCCTGCCACTGATAAACATCCCCACAGCATGATGCTGCCACCACCATGCTTCACCGTGGGGATGGTGCCAGGTTTCCTCCAGACATGACGCTTGGCATTCAGGCCAAAGAGTTCAATCTTGGTTTCATCAGAACATAGAATCTTGTTTCTCAGGGTCTGAGTCCTTTAGGTGCCTTTTGGCAAACTCCAAGCGGGCTGTCATGTGCCTTTTACTGAGGAGTGGCTTCCGTCTGGCCACTCTACCATAAAGGCCTGATTGGTGGAGTGCTGCAGAGATGGTTGTCCTTCTGGAAGGTTCTCCCATCTCCACAAAGGAACTATGGAGCTCTGTCAGAGTGACCACTGGGTTCTTGGTCACCTCCCTGACCAAGGCCCTACTCCCCCGATTGCTCAGTTTGGCCGGTTCTCCCAAGTTCACAGAAGAACTCTGGAGCTCTTTCAGAGTTCCCATCGGGTTCTTGGTCACCTCCCTGACCAATGCTCTTCCCCCGCCGACTGCACAGTTGGCCTGGTGGCCAGCTCTAGGAAGAGTCTTGGTGGTTCCAAACTTCTTCCATTTAAGACTGATGGAGGCCACTGTGTTCTTGGAACCTTTTAATGCTGCAGAAATGTGTTGGTACCCTTCCCCAGATTTATGCCTCGACACAAGCCTGTCTCTGAGCTCTACGGACAATTCCTTCAACCTCATGGCTTGGTTTTTGCTCTGACATGCACTGTCAACTCTGGGACCTTATATAGACAGGTGTGTGCCTTTCCAAATCATGTCCAATCAATTGAATGTAATAAAGTTGTAGAAACATCCAGGATGATCAATGGAAACTGGATGCACCTGAGCTCAATTTGAAGGTTTTCCGGTTTATTTCTTTTTTATAGATTTGCAAACATGTAAACAAAAAAACAAGAAAAGTGTGGCTTTGTCATTATGGGGTGTTGTGTTATGTGTGTCTCTATGGGGTGTTGTGTGTGTGTGTGGATTGATGAAGGAAAGGTTTGATGTAATCCACTTAGAATAAGGCTGTTCCGTAACAGAATGTGGGAAAGGGAAAGGTGTCTGAATACTTTCTGAACGCACTTTAGTTTATCTCATCAACCGAGTCATTGAACAAATACAAGACAGCTAAATGTGGCCAGTCAATCTGAAAAATACGGGTAATCTTTTCAACTGATAGAAACAAGCCAAACAGGCTGTTCCTTGTGGTGGAAACATGAACATGTTAATGTACCCACCCAGCAGCTGCTGAAAGAGTTTTACACTTCTCAGCTGCTTCAAGAAGATATTTACTCAAATAGTCTGAGCTTCACGTGTCTCACCTGAAAACATGAGGTTGGCTCCTGAAACGGATCATTTGAGTCTCCAGTAGGCATAAGCTATTACTGTAAAGAAATACAGCAAGTTAGAGGCATTTTTACCGGAGGCATCCAAATGAGTTAATACCAGTGGTTTTCAGCATTTTACCCATGATGCAGTGCAATCTACAGCATGAATGCATAAAACCCAAATGAGTTAATACCAGTGGTTTTCAGCATTTTACCCATGATGCAGTGCAATCTACAGCATGAATGCTGTAAAACCCATGTGTGGTATTGTACTGTGCGTACACAGCTTGTGTCTCTGAGAGAGGGACAGCTTGTGTCTCTGAGAGAGTACAGCTTGTGTCTCTGAGTGACAGCTTGTGTCTCTGAGAGAGGGACAGCTTGTGTCTCTGAGAGAGGGACAGCTTGTGTCTCTGAGAGAGGGACAGCTTGTGTCTCTGAGAGAGGGACACCTTGTGTCTCTGAGTGACAGCAGTGTGTCTCTGAGAGAGGGACAGCTTGTGTCTCTGAGAGAGGGACAGCTTGTGTCTCTGAGTGACAGCTTGTGTCTCTAAGAGAGGGACAGCTTGTGTCCTGAGAGTGTGACAGCTTGTGTCTCTGAGAGAGGGACAGCTTGTGTCTCTGAGTGACAGCTTGTGTCTCTGAGAGAGGGACAGCTTGTGTCTCTGAGAGAGGGACAGCTTGTGTCTCTGAGAGAGGGACAGCTTGTGTCTCTGAGTGACAGCTTGTGTCTCTAAGAGAGGGACAGCTTGTGTCCCTGAGAGTGTGACAGCTTGTGTCTCTGAGAGAGGGACAGCTTGTGTCTCTGAGTGACAGCTTGTGTCTCTGAGAGAGGGACAGCTTGTGTCTCTGAGAGAGGGACAGCTTGTGTCTCTGAGAGAGGGACAGCTTGTGTCTCTGAGAGAGGGACAGCTTGTGTCTCTGAGAGAGGGACAGCTTGTGTCTCTGAGTGACAGCTTGTGTCTCTGAGAGAGGGACAGCTTGTGTCTCTGAGAGTGTGACAGCTTGTGTCTCTGAGAGAGTGACAGCTTGTGTCTCTGAGAGAGGGACAGCTTGTGTCTCTGAGAGAGGGACAGCTTGTGTCTCAGAGAGAGGGACAGCTTGTGTCTCAGAGAGAGGGACAGCTTGTGTCTCTGAGTGACAGCTTGTGTCTCTGAGAGTGACAGCTTGTGTCTCTGAGAGAGGGACAGCTTGTGTCTCTGAGAGAGGGACAGCTTGTGTCTCTGAGAGAGTCACAGCTTGTGTCTCTGAGAGAGGGACAGCTTGTGTCTCTGAGAGAGTGACAGCTTGTGTCTCTGAGTGACAGCTTGTGTCTCTGAGTGACAGCTTGTGTCTCTGAGTGACAGCTTGTGTCTCTGAGTGACAGCTTGTGTCTCTGAGAGAGGGACAGCTTGTGTCTCTGAGAGAGGGACAGCTTGTGTCTCTGAGAGAGGGACACCTTGTGTCTCTGAGTGACAGCTTGTGTCTCTGAGAGAGAGACAGCTTGTGTCTCTGAGAGAGGGACAGCTTGTGTCTCTGAGAGAGTCACAGCTTGTGTCTCTGAGTGACAGCTTGTGTCTCTGAGAGGGACAGCTTGTGTCTCTGAGAGAGGGGCAGCTTGTGTCTCTGAGAGTGACAGCTTGTGTCTCTGAGAGAGGGACAGCTTGTGTCTCAGAGAGGGACAGTTTGTGTCTCAGAGAGGGACAGCTTGTGTCTCTGAGAGAGGGACAGCTTGTGTCTCTGAGAGAGGGACAACTTGTGTCTCTGAGAGAGGGACAGCTTGTGTCTCTGAGAGAGGGACAGCTTGTGTCTCTGAGAGAGGGACAGCTTGTGTCTCAAAGAGAGAGGGACAGCTTGTGTCTCAGAGAGAGGGACAGCTTGTGTCTCAGAGAGAGGGACAGCTTGTGTCTCTGAGTGACAGCTTGTGTCTCTGAGAGAGGGACAGCTTGTGTCTCTGAGAGAGGGACAGCTTGTGTTTCTGAGAGAGGGACAGCTTGTGTTTCTGAGAGAGGGACAGCTTGTGTCTCTGAGAGAGGGACAGCTTGTGTCTCTGAGAGAGGGACAGCTTGTGTTTCTGAGAGGGACAGCTTGTGTCTCTGAGAGAGTGACAGCTTGTGTCTCTGAGAGAGTGACAACTTGTGTCTCAGAGAGGGACAGCTTGTGTCTCTGAGTGACAGCTTGTGTCTCTGAGAGAGGGACAGCTTGTGTCTCTGAGAGAGGGACAGCTTGTGTCTCTGAGAGAGTGACAGCTTGTGTCTCAGAGAGGGACATTTTGTGTCTCTGAGAGAGGGACAGCTTGTGTCTCAGAGAGGGACAGCTTGTGTCTCTGAGAGAGTCACAGCTTGTGTCTCTGAGAGAGGGACAGCTTGTGTCTCTGAGAGAGGGACAGCTTGTGTCTCTGAGAGAGTGACAGCTTGTGTCTCTGAGAGAAGGACAGCTTGTGTCTCTGAGAGTGACAGCTTGTGTCTCTGAGAGTGACAGCTTGTGTCTCTGAGAGAGTGACAGCTTGTGTCTCTGAGAGAGGGACAGCTTGTGTCTCTGAGTGACAGCTTGTGTCTCTGAGAGAGGGACAGCTTGTGTCTCTGAGAGAGTCACAGCTTGTGTCTCTGAGAGAGGGACAGCTTGTGTCTCTGAGAGAGTGACAGCTTGTGTCTCTGAGTGACAGCTTGTGTCTCTGAGAGAGGGACAGCTTGTGTCTCTGAGAGAGTCACAGCTTGTGTCTCTGAGAGAGGGACAGCTTGTGTCTCTGAGAGAGGGACAGCTTGTGTCTCTGAGAGAGGGACAGCTTGTGTCTCTGAGAGAGTCACAGCTTGTGTCTCTGAGAGAGGGACAGCTTGTGTCTCTGAGAGAGGGACAGCTTGTGTCTCTGAGAGAGGGACAGCTTGTGTCTCTGAGAGTGACAGCTTGTGTCTCTGAGAGTGACAGCTTGTGTCTCTGAGTGACAGCTTGTGTCTCTGAGTGACAGCTTGTGTCTCTGAGTGACAGCTTGTGTCTCTGAGAGAGGGACAGTTTGTGTCTCTGAGTGACAGCTTGTGTCTCTGAGAGAGGGACAGCTTGTGTCTCTGAGAGAGGGACAGCTTGTGTCTCTGAGAGAGGGACAGCTTGTGTCTCTGAGAGAGGGACAGCTTGTGTCTCTGAGAGAGGGACAGCTTGTGTCTCTGAGAGAGGGACAGCTTGTGTCTCTGAGTGACAGCTTGTGTCTCTAAGAGAGGGACAGCTTGTGTCCCTGAGAGTGTGACAGCTTGTGTCTCTGAGAGAGGGACAGCTTGTGTCTCTGAGTGACAGCTTGTGTCTCTGAGAGAGGGACAGCTTGTGTCTCTGAGAGAGGGACAGCTTGTGTCTCTGAGTGTGAGTATCAGACATCCTAGAGATGTCTGTGTCAGGGGGTAAGCACAGTTGACATGTTTGTCGGGTTCATACTCCTGTGGCGCATACCTGCAGGCACAGAGATTGTGTGTGTGTGTGTGTGCGTGTGCGCGTGTGCGTGCACGTGTGTGTGCAGGCATTCGTGCCGGTGTGTGTAACAGACAGGGGATTCCAAGTGCAGGAAGTGTGAACTCTGTGCCCCAGGTCAGAGTGGTTATGATATATTATCAACTACAATAAGCAACTTGTGGTTCCACAGTCGACTCTAAGTTGCCTCCAGAATGAACCGTCTAACAGTTTAACAATGTCTCCTCTTTCCTGTTGTACATCTATGTCTGTCTGTCTGTCCTGTCCTGTCCTGTCCTGTCCTGTCCTGTCCTGTCCTGTCCTGTCCTGTCCTGTCTGTCTCACAAATTACTTATTCAAGGTGTGTGTCAGTCTGTGAGGGGTTAAAAGGGGAACAGACAGAGTTTAAAATGGAGATCAAATATTTAGTGGTTGTCGGGGGTGACACCGTCTGACTTGGCCATCTGCCCTCCCTGTAAGAAGAGGAGGAAAGGAGGAGTGTCTGGAGTTGAGAGTAGAGGTCTAGCAAGGGAGTCTATAGAGGTGAAGGATAAGGAGAGAAGACTGGAGGTGGGATGGAGGGAGAGAGAGGAAGGGAGAGGTTGTGATGGAGGGGGAGGTTGTGATGGAGGGGGAGGTTGTGATGGAGGGGGAGGTTGTGATGGAGGGAGAGAGAGGAAGGGAGAGGTTGTGATGGAGGGAGAGGTTGTGATGGAGGGAGAGAGAGGTTGTGATGGAGGGAGAGGTTGTGATGAAGGGGAGAGGAAGGGAGAGGTTGTGATGGAGGGAGAGAGAGGAAGGGAGAGGTTGTGATGGAGGGGAGAGGTTGTGATGGAGGGAGAGAGAGGAAGAGAGAGGTTGTGATGGAGGGAGAGAGAGGAAGAGAGAGGTTATGATGGAGCGAGAGAGAGGAAGGGAGAGGTTGTGATGGAGGGGAGAGGTTGTGATGGAGGGAGAGATAGGAAGGGAGAGGTTGTGATGGAGCGAGAGAGAGGAAGGGAGAGGTTGTGATGGAGGGGAGAGGTTGTGATGGAGGGAGAGAGAGGAAGGGAGAGGTTGTGATGGAGGGGGAGAGAGGAAGAGAGTGGAGGGGTAGAGAGGAAGAGAGTGGAGGGGTAGAGAGGAAGAGAGTGGAGGGGTAGAGAGGAAGAGAGTGGAGGGGGAGAGAGGAAGGTGTGGGGCGTCAGAGGAGGGAAGGTGGGGGCGTCAGAGAGGGGGGGGGGTGTCAGTCATCAGAGAGGGGGAGTAGAATAGGTGGAGGCTGTATTAGGGTCCTGTAAGTCTTTGGAGAGTGACCTCATGTGTTTGGGGAGGAGCGGAGTGGGACAGTGGGGTCAGGAGAGTTTACACCAACACACACCACAGAGAGGGACTGAGAGGTGAGATCTGAGTTCACACACAGCCAGTGGGAAGTTTACCTTTCTCACCCTCTACTGAGCACAGTCTACTGATGAGGAGGAGGAGGGAAGAAAGAGAGATGAAGAGTAGGAAGAATGACCACTACAAAGAATTGCAGAGAAGACAGGAGAGATGGATGAACAACGAGAGGATAAGAGAGACTGAAAGAGGGAGAGAGAGAGAGAGAGAGAGAAAGAGAGCGAGATAAAGAGAGAGAGAGATAAAGAGATAAAGAGAATTAGTAGAATAGAGTAAATATAACATGATGCTCTCTCTCTCACACACATACACACACACCCATACACACACTACACACACCACATGCATAGTACATACACACACCACA